>NW_010267655.1:0-32989 GCF_000690775.1 Eurypyga helias
GGCCAGCCCCGAGCCCTCGCCGCGCAGGGGCCTCCTCCCGGGCCTAGGCGGGGCCGCGGGCGGGGGACCCAACCTGCCTGGTTTTAGGTGTTGCATTGCTCTTTGCGAGTAATAAAACTAGCCAATTGCAAAACAGCATTGTCCTAATGCATATCGTCGTGTGGCAGAGCTGTGACGAATTTCAAGCATTGCTTGTATGAATTTTCAATGGTATCTATGAATACCTTTTTTAAAAAAAAATACCACTGAGTAGAAGTAACTGATTTACATAAGTATACAGTGGGACATTTCTAAATTAAGATCCAGAGCCTCCTGTTTCCGTTGGTCAGTAATGCGCTTGCTACTCGAGGTACTTGAGGAAAAGGAACTTTGTGTTTTTAAAGCACCAACTCGCTGAGCATGAAGGGAAATGTCTAACCTAATGGTATTCCAAAGCCTGGTTAGGACTGCTGGATGCACTGCCAAACCAGAATGTGCAAACAGGTCTTTTAATCTGATTAGGTCCCCCAAGTGTTGCTATAATGCAGGCCGATAGCTCTCCCGCAGGAAATCCAGCTGTTTGAGATTGTTGCACAAGTAATGCAGTAGTAATAAAGTGTCTTTTTTTCCTCTTCGCATGCTGTCCAGAGCTTTTCACTCACCATTGATTTGCAACACTCACAACTGTGCCCAGTATTTTATCTTCGTTAAAAAAAATAAGAGGAACAGGCACCATGGCTTGAAAAGGCAGTCGCCTGTGGTGGGCAGGAACCCCCTCTGATGTAGTTGAGAGTGGTGTCAAAACAAAGGCAACCATGTGAGGTTTTACTTGTTTACTGAGCTTGTTTTCATTAAGACAAACATGTCAATTCTTCCAAAAGCCTAATTAACCTTTGTGGCCCATATTTGGAATACCAGTTTCAGTTCTTCCCCTTGCATTGAACTCATCTGCTCAGCTGCTGGGGTTCATCAACACGGAACCTCTCAGTGAAGAGACCTGTCATGTGAGAGGCAGTCGCATGGTGGAACTCCTTGCTGCAGGTTGGTGTGAATTCCCAAAGCTGACTGTGTTTCAGAAAGCGGTTGAACACACTAATGATAGGAAAATTCATCAGTGTTATGAGTTACAGGTACTGCGTTTGCCTGAGGATTCCTCAGCTGCAGCAGCGGGCATGGGGTGGGAGGTGCATGGCTGTGTGTACTTGCCATCTTCCCCCTTACCCTTGGGTGAAGGCAGGATGATGAACTAAACGGGGCCCCTTAAGGCCTAGAGAGGGCTGATTTTCTTGTCCCACTCTTGTTATGTGATGGAGCTCTGAAGGGGGGAGTACTGAGGTGTTTCCTGTGGAAGAGGACTAACCCTCCTCCTGCAGCCTAGAGAAGTTCTTTGCTGAGGGATATTGTTTCTGCAGCAGCTTTCCCATTTCCCTGAAGTCCAGTCTGGTATTTCCCATGGCTCGACAGCTTTCCTCACCTATAATGGAAGTTTGACTGTAGGCTTATTACAAATGCACATAGGAGGCAGGACAAAGGGTTTTTTTCTTTCTTGCAGGACAGCTTCATCTTCCTGTTTGTCTTATGGCATTGTGGTTAGGAGCTTTAATTCTCTGGCAGGTGGTATACGGTATGTTTTTCAAGCCCTGCATCTTTTGGCTCTTAGGATACCCTCTGATCTGTGCCTTTATAAAGCTGCTAAAAAGCTTTCTTTTTTTTTTTTTTAATTTCTGCACTGAAGTACCTCTGAATTTGTATTGCACATCATCATCATAATTCAGCTTGGTAGAATACTGTCTTATTTCCACAGGTCATCTTGTTCCATGATCTATTTAAGATACTCCAATGCAATTTTAATCCTGTGATACAACCACCCTCCCGAGTTGTCTGTTCTAACTCAAAATTTCAAATGTAAATGTTGCTTTAACATTACTCGTGGTTATCTCTAATTTCAGAGTCTTGTAACAAAATCTCTTGGGGAGTTCATGCTCTTTTGTCTGTGCTTTACGCCCCTCTCCCCCCACCTCCCCCAAATGCATATTTTCTTGGAAAGTGGCTGATGATATATTTGGAATATTTTTAATAATCACTGCTCTTCTGAAGAACTTGATGAAATCTAATATTAACATTCAAATAGGCAGGTGAGAGCTTTGGAGATTGGTAATTTGTACCTTTTAAAAAGCTGCACTGCCTCGCTTTTGTCTCTGAATTTATTATGCTTCCCAAGTATAATGTGACATACTGAATAGGGCAGGGGGTGGGGACATTGTCTTCAGCTGACATGCTGTTATCAGCGGGACTGTGTTTCTGGACACAAGATTTCGCAGTCATTGGTTGTCCGAAGAAAGCCTTTCCATCTGAGGATTGGACAAGAAGATGCGTCAATTTGCTGCCCGTCTCCAAGGTACTGGTGATGCTGCCTCCACAAGCTGGCTAACGTCACAGCTCCATCACCCAGCGGGGTGTGGGCTTTTTTCTCCTCTTCTCTGTTTTAATTCTGTATTTGCTTCCCATTGCATTTCTTAATCTGTCTTCTGCCAAATGCTAACAGCATGATATTTTGCAATCATTTAGGTGAATACAAGAAGGACGAACTCCTGGAAGCTGCTAGGTGAGTGCTGCTTAGAATATAAAGCATATTTTGGGGGTGGAAGCAGGGGAGGAAAAGGGATTTTTAAAACAGTAATGTTTTGTCATTGCCTTTCCATGAAATGATGCAAACAAAACACTTCATTAGCATAAATCTCTTTGGACTTTACAGTCTGGTACAAATGGAAAAGCCTGTTTATGTAATTGAAATACCTCACTCTGGTGGTTATAAGGTTAATATTGAGTTTTTGCTTTAAGCTGCTGAAATCCTCTTTATCGTTTTGTGGCTGTTCTTTTAGGGGCAAATTAAATATTGGAATTTCTCTTTTCTTTTGGATTTTTGCTGCTACCTTAGGATGTATTTTGAAAATACACTTTATCAGAACAGGGCATAAGGAAGCCGATACAAAAGGTGTAAAGTTCATTCATATATTCCAAAGATGCTTTCATCCTTCATTCTGACATCACAATGTTTTATATAGACCCTTAACCCTTCTAAAAAATGCGTGGATATAGGTATGTAGTTGTTTCAAATGTTATGGGCCATATTGTATGAAAGTATATTTAATTTAGAGCATTTAATTCCACAAATGGATTTTAGAGAATCTGTACCATTAGGTAAGGGAAATTATTTCTCTCCTTAACATCATCCTGTAAGAGGTGTTTTTGCATTTTTTTTTTGCAATACGCTTAACTGGAAATTTAATATTCTTTTTTGTATTTACCTGTGGTTTTGAAATGCTTAGAAGATCCTGACGTTCTCCCTGGCAGAGTACAATTTTCAATATAGTATACTTTAATATCCAGCTCCTTAGCAAATATTTTGCAATGGGCTCTGTCTTTTTCCCCCCTTTCCATAATCCTCTCCATTTTACAGGAGTGGTAATGAAGAAAAACTGATGGCTTTATTGACTCCTTTAAATGTGAACTGCCATGCAAGTGATGGGCGTAAGGTAAGTTAATACTGGCTTTAGATTTCTCTTATTCAAGAAAGGCCAATTTAACCATGCTGGGAAGCATAGATGTATAAACCAAGAGAGTGTGTGGGGGGGTGCAAAACCAGTGATGTCTTTTCACAATTAAATGCTGTCATACTTGATGCTGGCAGTTGTGATAGATCGACAGTCGGCGGACATGGGTTTTGTGTGTGTTTTTTCTTTGAAATGTCACATCCCAGTGTACCTGTAAAGTGAATCTTTAAGACCTCTTATAAGAAAACAAAATATACAGTTGCAGGTAAATAAAATAGATAAGGGATGAAAGTTATTTGTATTTGAACATTGTCTGGGTAAGGTGGTTGGTATTCAGCTTAACTCCTAATGCCTGGCCATATAGACTGGCAGTGTATTGTCATGCTTAACACCTGCAATTTTTTCAAGACATTATTATTTTGAATTCTCTGGCAGGGGTGTTTGAGTGAGTTAAATTAAAGATTAGGCTGAAGCTGGAGGAGGGAAGAACATACTGAGTGAGAAATAGATCCTATTTTTTCATGTTTTAGACATAAAGATGATTGTCTGTCTAGACTGTTGGATTTACAAATACTGTAAACCCTGTTTACAAATACTGGGCTTTTCTTCTTTATTATTTTTTTAACTGTGTACCAGAATGTTCTTAATTGCATCTCTTAAAAATGTCTCTCACGTGTGACCATACGTGTCACTCTTGGAGAGAAGAGCATCGGAGTGTTTTATAGTTTTCTTTTTTGGTGGAGTGTGTTGGAGCATAGTGTAAACCTCTGCCCATTCTGCAGCTGTTGTGGAACAGCCTAGTTCCACTGAAATCAATGGAGATGGGCCAGTTTACACTGCCTTTTCATTAACAGACGTGATGTTGCTGATTCATAAAAATGTGGCTCCATTGTAAATACATTCCTATTTTTAATATGCATTTTAACATGTTTTCTCAACTGCAATGCCTATGATTACCTACTATGTGAAAGAAAATCCAGTCAGTTTTCCGCTTGTTTACATTAATCACTGATTGGAAATTTTTTTGGATCCTCCCATTTTTTAAAACAATTAATTTTATAATCTGAGGACAGGCAAATGAGCAAGGGCTTTATTAAGTTCAGCTGTGTCAGAATTGACAAAATAAACCCCACATTTTAAGATTATTCATATTGCCCATCTTTAATTTCCCTTTTTTTTTAAGGTTTTACAATTCAAATGAGATTTTATTTAGGTACTAATAGTGCAGAGTATTGTTATAATTAAGCACGGTGGTATACAGCAATGCATTACTGAGTAATTGAGTGCCTATCACTATTGATTTAAGGCCAAAGGCAGAGTTGTGATTTCTGTCAATACGGAGAGGAATAAGCACTTGCAAATAGGTTATCTAGAATATTTATCACTTTAACAACAACACAAAAAAAGCTTTTAGAATTCATATGAAGCTAGTGAAAATATTTCTTTATTATTGCAGCCTCTGAATTAGTTTGAAAATTTATGCCCAAAGCTCAGAAAGCCTATTGCAGTTAAAGCTAATCACTGTGGACCCTTCAATTTGTTTGTGAGTTTGGTTCTTGGTAAATGCACTGGTTAATAAACCTCCTTTTAAAATGTCTTGCCTTTGGTATTAATTAGCTTTTTAAATTATGTATACCAGATAATTATTTTTTTCCCTCCCCACTGTATGTGTGCAGACTGTTTAAGGTGAAGTAATTCTCTGCAGCAAGCATGCTATGCTACTGTTAAGTATTTCATTTTTTAAGGCAAAGCTTTCAGGACCTGTATGAGTGCAAGATCGCTTGGGGTTTAATCATTCTAAGCTGTGCTGCAAATTAAGTGAACTTTTCAGCCTACAGCACAGCATTCTTGTAAAAGCAAGTCTCCACTGTGTAGCTGCCTTCAATCTGCCTATGCTGATTTACACTAGCTGAGAATTTGTCTATTTTGGAATTTGGGGTTTGCATTCCTTGGAGCTTTTTGTAGTTTTTTTTTGCAGATCCCTTGAGTTTTCAAGCCTCAAACTTACCATGTTGTAAGGCCCCAGACCTAACGCAGCTGTCAGGGCCGTGGAGTGCAGGCTCTGTGGAGTGGCCTGAGATTCTCAGCATCACACTTACTCTTGCAGTACAGACATATCCACCAACTCCTGGGTACGCATTTCTCTAGTTTGTGCATTCCTTGGCTCTGCACGTTTGAGATGCCCAGCGCTACTCTCATAAGGGAAACAGCTTTGTAGGCGAGGAAATTGAGTCCCAGTACTGAATGGGTAATTATTTTTTTCTGTACAGCAGGCGGTGGTAGTGGGGTTTTTTCATACGCTGGGGTGCAAGTTTCCAGAAGTTGTCATCTAACACCCATTGCACTAAAACTGAGTAGCAGAATGGTCAGGATATTGTTAATCACAGTATTGCTTATTTCGTTGCTGTATGCAATTTACCTTGTTTTCCTGGGGATCTCTTTTGTGTCCCATGCATACTAACATCTGGAGTTCTTGGATTTCCTGAATACCACATCTGCTGTGAGTGCATTCTTCATAGAACGGATAAAAGGGGTGGAAAAACTCAGTGGTAGCTTGCTGGTTTGAAAACAGCTCATGTTGGAAATAACAAATACTTACTGCATTCTGTGTGCTGCTTGCAGCCTTTTTGAAAAGTATTGATAGCCAGGGTCTAATTCCTACTGGACAGGAGTCCATGCTGCTGAAACAGTTACAGCTGGTGCTGATAACCATCGCTCCATCTGTTTGTTTAGCATAGAGGTCAAAGGCTGAATAAGAGTGAACACTGAACTTGCTCCTTCCCCTCCAAGCCACAGTTTAGATAGATAATATGAGCATTGTAGAAATATTCACATTACTGAAGCTCTTCAGCTGTTGGCTGAAGAGGGAATTCAGTCTCTGTCACTACTCTTGAAAATATTTTCTGGAGTGTGTGCAAAAGAAAAAACAATCTTATACATCAGCTAAAGCAAAAAAAAAACAAGAATCTGTTTATGGGGTTTTGTTTTGATGACCAAGGAAAATCAACAATAATTTCTGAGAAGCAACTATTTAATTGAGCTAGGTAATGGTTGATTTCTGAGTAAATATTGGCTTATGTGCCTATTGAATATACATGAGGGTGCAAATCATAGTGCATGAGTACGGAGCTATACGGTGCAGACCTGTACGGTACACTGTATGCAAATGAGTGTTATGCAAGGGTAAGATTGCACAAGAACTGGTTTGTTGGGTTTCTTTAGAACTGTCTCATTTGCTTGCTTTTTAAAAAGCAATGCCTGAGCAGAAATAAAAGTAATTTTTCATGCCATTTAGTCTTGCTTTGATTTTTTTTTAACAGGAGACTGAAAAATCACAGAACTGTTAGGATGCTGTGTTGTGTGTAACATAAAACTTGCGTATTACATTTCTGTTTAGATTGTGTCAAAAAGTATTTGCTCAGAACTTAGACAAAATGCTTATGGGCACCTGCGTATTCCCGGTAGGTTGGAAATTTCATTGTGTCCATCCTCTGAGTTCTTCCAAACTGTTCGGTCTTTACATAATCTGTAGAAGTAGTGACTTCTAGAAGACATGCCACAGTACTCAAGTTAACAGGTGTACTGAACTTTCACATTGGTAAAAAGCCGAGGCACCTGTTTACATGTCTGTCTATGTAAAGGTATGTAGGCTCCGGAGACCCTGTTATTTTCCCTGTGGTTTTTTTTTGTTTGTTTGTTTGTTTTGGTTTTTTTTTTTTTTGCGCCCCCTGTGAGTGGCTTTTTCAAGATGCAGTTGTGGGTGAATTTAAAAAAAAAAAAATGGTTTGGACTATTTTAAAACTTCAGGTTCCTATCTGCTACTGGAAGCTAAAGCTGCATTATTTTGTCATGAGAGCTGGATTTTTGACTTGTTACAACAGTCGCAGCTTAACTAATCCAGTAGTTAGTGGCAAGAGACAGGCTTAAAATAGAATGTATTATGGTTGCAGCTTGAGTTGAAGCCATCTCTTAGCCCTCTCATTTCCTTTGGAAGGCTGTTGTGGACACTTGAAAGGTGTTTCAGGAAGAAACTGATGCTGCCTTCATTTTCAAAATACAGAAGTGTCTGAGCTAAAAAGGAAGCCCTGGTTTTAGCAATTCAGATGAGAACTCTTCTCTACAAAGCAGACTTCCCACATCATGTCTTGACAGCTTTCTAAAGTGAACTGCATCCAGCTGCCATGGTAGCTATTAGCAATGGGAGGTTGGATTTTTGTTTTGAAGTTGAATTTTTGCTGGTATAGAATACCCTCTCCTGTACTACATTACACATGCTCAGATCACGACAGCACTGAAATACTCAGCTGTCAGTTGAATAAAACCTCTTCGTGCAAGGGAACCCCAATCTTCTGGTAAGGAATTACTCAAAAATGCCTGTTTTGCTCCTTTTCTCAACATTCGGCTCCTTCCAATTAGAGTAAATATCTAAGATTTTGAGCTCTTTAGAGTACAGAACAATTATTTTTCTGTAAAATAAAGTGCATCCTTCATATTTTGAAAGTATGGTTTCCTTTGATCTGTTGCAGCTGTGTTTTGAGTTTACATTTTGTGTGAATCATATAAAAACCAGAATACCATGGTGTTACCTGTGAAGAGCTTTGTCTCAGGTATTTGTTCAGCGTGAGGCAGGAATTACTAGCAGAAGGCAGCACAGGATACAGTTCTTCCACAGCTATGTTTTCTTTCCTCCATCTTCCCTTGCTTCTGAGCAACTAGAAACGTGGAAATTTCTGCAGAAAGCAAACAAGGGGACCTGCAAACAATGGGCTTCAGTTCTTTGCCAGCATAGGATCATGCAGGACTGTGATGAGGCAGTGATCTCATGGAAAAAAAATAGGCAATTATTTATTAAAAGGCCACTTCTAGCATGCACGTGTTCCTACTTAACTTTATTTTGCTCTAGTTTTCTCACCCCTAGTGCCCTTTTCTTTCTTTATTCCCAGTTTTCAGTCCTTACAGCTCCCAGTACCAGTCCTTAGTACTTGGTATTAAGGCTCTCCAACACCTTTGTTCTTACACCTTTCCAAAACAGATGTAGACAACCCTGGATCCAGAATACCAGTAACAGGCCTTTGTATTAAACTCTGTGAGTCACAGGAAACATACCTCTTGGGTTTGAGCCTGTTTATTCAACCTATTCTTTTCTGCCATTCACTTTTTTCTTTTGCATGGCATTGTCCAGATTCATGGATGCAGGGTATCAGGTGTAAGAAATCCAACTCAGAGGAGGTCTGCAGTGCAGTCCTGAGTCCTAGCATCCTTGGCCTGAAGCAACAACTGCCAAGATCTTGCACATGTTCATTTTGTGCAGAGGATGGAGCACCCCATACCTCCTGCTATGGGACATCATCAATACCAAGTAACATTCTGCTGTGAGTGGGGTTGCAAATTCCTTCTCTTGCTTCCTCTACTTCTTTCGCTCTATTGAGAGATCAGTCTTAAACAGCCTGTAAACAGGGATGATAAATAGAAATTTAATTCTAACAAGATCAGGTGAGTCATGTCTCTTCTTACCAGGGAGTCTCCAATTTGCTGCTGGAAAGCATCAGAATTTGCCAGCCCTTGTTCCAGGATTCTGGTTGTTCTCCACCATTTTAATGAAAAATGCTGCAGTTCAAAAGCAAATTGGTATGCCTTCCAATTTCTGAGTCTGTATGGAACGATCGATCCATGTTTTCACAAGCTTTTTCTTTACAGTTATTAAACCTACAGACTTGAGCAGAGGTTGAGGTTCTCTTCTAATCATCTTGGCACTGGGGGCTGGGGGTTGAAGAAAAATGCCATGCATTGCAAGAACTGTGAACAATTGTATGCTAGTGACGCTCTAAACTTAGTTGTGTGCATTCTTCTTCTGCTACAGGAATAAAAGTGAAAACTAATGCCACATAAGCCTGTAGGTCTGTTTGTTCTATAGATCTATGGCATAGTGATTATATTCAGATGAGTATAGAACATCTTTTGGAAGAAATTATTTCACATTTAATAAAAAGAGTGGTTAAATCTTGTGAAAATACACATTTTTCTACAGACCAAAGCTGCATGTTTGAGGAAAGGACTTGTGAGCAGATACCTGGTGCAAGGTGTTTTTGTCATACCCAAGAGTATGTCTAAATCTTCATGTGGACTCCACACGTGTGTGGCTTTTTTGTCACATGAAATATATTATTTAGTGTCACAATGTACATCTTATCTTCCCCAATATTCTATGAGCTTTTTGTGCTGGTATATGTTGTTCATGTTGTTTGTAGGTGTATCAAGTCTCTAGTCTCGAGGCTTATGTATAACAAAAAGTAACCATGTGGAGGAGAAGAGCAAAGATGTGAGCCAGCACTTCCCTGTTTCTGTAAGCTAATTTTTTGGGGATTGAGGGAAGATGGAGAGTGCATCTATTTCTGTTTAAAACAAAAAATATTCTTCTAAAAGCTTATTGTTTTAAAAACTTGGGATTTAAAATCCTCCTTTACTATGGTCAATGCCTGCTGTGTTCTGCAAGTGCTGGAATTTTGTGTTGCTTCCGCAGCCTCACCAGTGACCCATATCGGATATGGGCATGTGTACAGTTATGGGAGAACATGTCATCAAATGCCAGCTGCTCCTTGACAACTGACCTATATATGCTCTTATCCCACCTCAGATACAAAGTCATTCACAGTATCTCAGTATGCTCAGTGAAAAAAGGCACTTGGGTGTTGGACTACAAGTCTGTCTCCAGAGCTCGCTTCCAACCTCAGTTATCCTGGGATACCTTGGTGTGCCCCACAGGAATATATTTATATGGTCTGTGCTCCCAACTTTGTTTTGGAGACTATTGCTGTGAATGCTACAGTTAGGACTGATGGAGGGAAGAAGATGGGCTAAAGACCTTCTGAGAGACTCTTCCCATAGTGAATATGTGCCTCAGTGGTGAAAATAAGCACTATAGATCAGACGCAGACATTTTTGTACTCTTCTCTGTTATAGCTATACTTCTCTGTAATTGAGTTAAATATTTTAAATTAAAGTCTGCACTCAAAATCTAGGGTCCTTCCTAGATTTAGGTAATGGCGCTCTGTGAAAAAGGTGAACTGTGTCCAGTTCTGGTCTCCTCAGTTCAGGACGGACAAGGAACTACTGGAGACGGTCCAGCGCAGGGCCGCTAAGATGATGAAGGGTCTGGAACACCTTCTGTGTGAGGAAAGGCTGAGAGAGCTGGGTCTGTTTAGCCTGGAGAAGAGGAGGCTGAGGGGGATCTTATCAATGCTTATCAATATCTAAAGGTTGGGTGTCAGGAGAATGGGGCCAGCCACTTCTCAGTGGTGTCCTGTGACAGGACTAGGGGCAATGGCCATAAACTGGAAAACAGAAGGGTCAACCTAAACATGAGGAAACACTTCTTCACTGTGAGGGTGACAGAGCAGGGGAACAGGCTGCCCAGGGAGGTGGGGGAGTCTCCTCTGGAGACTTTCAAAAGCCGCCTGGACTTGTTCCTGTGTGATCTACTCTAGGTGATCCTGCTCTGGTAGGAGGGTTGGACAAGATGATCTCTAGAGGTGCCTTCCCACCCCTTCCACTCTGTTAAATCTGTGACATTTCCAGCATTACAAGAAGGTGAAAAAGCAAATGCCATACTGTTTATGATGTGCCTGCGGCTGAAGTGCCCAGTGCCATACACGTGTAAAAAGAACATTTTGAAAATGGCCATGTCTGTATTTTGCCTAAAAAATCCATTTTGTTTGTTTAAAAAGATAGTTCCCAAGATTCATATATGTTAGAAGTAGTGACGAGTTATGTTCGTTCTTATGCTGTGACCCCATCTTATTTCATCAATCAAGTACAGCCAGAGTAGATAACATGAGAATCCCTTCCCTGACCTGATACAGTATAGATGACTTGGCTTAATTCTGTCCCTGGTGTCACTTGAGACCCTTCGCAGCCCACGATGAGATCTTTCAAATAAAGTCTAGATCTGATACACCTGCTCTAAGTTTATGTTATGAGATCTTAAATATCTTCCCCGTAAAGTTTCAGTGAGTATCCCTTAGACTACACTTCAAATAATTTCTAAAGGAAATGAAAACAGACTATCGTGTCCACAAATAGAAATTGTGCACTTGAAGGACTGGAATGAAACTGTTTACTCTGTAGTCGTTCCCTCTGTATTGTTCTCTAAAAATCAGGAGATCTCATTTGTTAGGTCTTAATCAATGTACTTTTCAGGAAGCCTTCAAATCTATTAAAAGTGGGGGACGGTTATATACCTGAACTGTTTCCCCTTGGTGACTAGCTTCACGCAGGGAATGGCTTCTTGCATTACGCTGTTATCCATCTACTGTCAAGAGAATGCAAGTCAAACTGGCAGATTTGGGCAGAGCTGCCATTTAATATTTTATGCACATGAACTAAATGGTGTGCTCTGGATTTGGCTCTGTCGGCTCACAGAGCATCCAGAAGTTGAGTACTGATGATGTTTCTTCTACTGTGATCTTGAGAGTGCAGTTCTTTCTCTCATAAAGCTTGTGAGGTTATCTTTTAGCTGAAATGTGGCAGCTTGATCCGTGGATTATAATTTCTGTATGTGGTTGACTGTAGTGAATGCTGTAGATGCCATTTCTATCCTTGGTGTCCCTTCCCTCTCAAAATCCCTGCATGTGAGCATGAGAGGTACTGAGAAGAACCACTCTGTTTTCTTGTTGCTTTTCACTTTTGAATGTGATATTAGAGCATTTTGTGGCTTCCATCAGTTGTCAGACCTGCCATTTAGTTGTACCCTTCATTTCCCATCTCTTCATGCTGTCATGCATTCGTCTCAAGACCCAGTATCCTCTTCCTTAGAAACTGTTGGTGAGGATTAAGCTAAAAACCTGTTGAGTGCCCACATAGTCTGTGTCAGTTGGATTACCCTTATGCACGTGCTTGTTGACTGTGTCAGAAAATTCCCAAGAGTTTTAAAGGGGGAACTTCCCTTAATAGTGTTTGTTTCTTCCCAAGCAGATCATGTTCATCCAGGTCTCCACTAATTCTAGCTGTTGTTATATTACATTTTTCCTGGTACAGACATCAAGATTACAGGCCTGTGGTTCCCCAAAATATGTCTTAATGATTGGTTTGCAACTCTCAGGTCCTCATGTAGCAAGATAAGTGATTTGAGTGATTCTAAACTGAAGGTCACATACCACCAGTAATTGACCTGTTTCATTCTCCAGTGCTCTGTTGGGTGAACGCAGTCCCTTCCTGCCAATTTGTTGGTGTTCGTTTTGATTATGGGTATCATTACCTCTTTTATGCTTAATTTAACTTCAGACAGATCCTTTGCCAAGCTTCACCATGTTCCCAAATATGCACATGCTCACTTGCTAGGGTCCTGAGGTAAGAATTGTTTCTTCTAAGACGTATACCGTGCAAAGAGCTCCTTTAGTTCCTGTACTATGACTTCTTGCTGGCAAGAGCTCCATTTCTTTTTCCACCTTGCCTCACTGGTCTGTCTGGTGGATTTTGTGCTCCTGGTGGGTTAGAAGAAAGATTTATGGCTGGTTTTAATTCCTTTCACTAGTCACTGCTTAAACTGGTTTTTACCCGTCTTAATTGTATTTTTACCTTTAATCTGCTGGAGTTTACAATCTTGGTGATTTTCCTCAGTTTGTAAATTCAGCTTTTTCAGTGATGCCTTCTTAATTCTAGTAATCTCTTTTAGTTTGCTATTAGTCATGCTGGCTTCTTTCAATTTATCGAGCCCTCCCTAATAGAAGGTATGCATTGGCATGGCATTTCCAGTGTTGTCTCCATTAGCAGTCTTCACGCTGTCTGTAAGGACTTAATTCTCTTAGCTACCACTTCTAGCTTATTGTTAAAAAACTTCCCAATTTTTTTTTCATATTTTCCCTCTCTGAAGGTTAGCGCTAGATTATTTTAGCAAGCATTCCCCCTGTAGATAAGTTGAATCTAAGTATGATGTAGTTACTGTTCAGGAGCAACTTCCGCTGCAAGCTTTTACACAAGTTATTGCTTGTTACTTGGTACCATCTCAGTAGTTGCATTTACTTCTGTGGCCTCCTGGCCAACTGCCCTGTAAAACAATTCCTGACAGCAGCCAAACATTTCACGTCTCTTGCACATTTCAGTATGATACTTGCCCAGTCTATATGGCAGTAATTTAAGTCATAGAATCTTAGAATGAGTCGTTGAGTGGCTGGGTTGGAAGCCTTAAAGACCATCTAGTTAGTTCCAACCCCCCTGCCATGGGGTTGGAACTTCACCTTCCACTAGACCAGGTTGCTCAAAGCCTCGTCCAGCCTGGCCTTGAACACTTCCAGGGATGGGGCATCCACAGCTCCTCTGGGCAACCTGTTCCTGTGCCTCACCACCCTCTCTGGGAAGAAAGCCCTTCTGTTTTCTGCCCTTGCTGCCTTTCTGATTTCTCTCAGCACATTTATCACTTACTAATCATCACTTGTTAATACAGCTCCATCATTAACTTAATAGGCTGTATGGATAATTTGAGTGATGGTTTTAATTCTAAACCAAAAGGACTACAAATACTTTAGTGCAAGGAGAGGTATATTTACATAACCATTTCTACAACTGTTGTGTAAGATTACTGAGCAGGCAGCAGGTGAACAACAGAAGGGGAGGAAAATGCCAAAAATAGGGCATTGTAATTGATGATGGATATGTCATAGAATCATAGAATGGTTAGGGTTGGAAGGGACCTTAAAGATCATCTAGTTCCAACCCCCCTGCCATGGGCAGGGACACCTTCCACTAGACCAGGTTGCTCAGAGCCACATCCAGCCTGGCCTTGAAGACATCCAGGGATGGGGCATCCACAACATCTCTGGGCAACCTGTTCCAGTGCCTCACTACCCTCTCTGTGAAGAATGTCATTGATGAACAAGAAAATTGAGGTTATTCGATTATTGTTTTCTGAGTAATATAATACACTTCACATCTTACAGATGAAATTTTTTTAGAATATGCATATTCTAATAGCCATAACTTTTTTCAATTTTGAAACCTACTAAAGGGAAGTAAAAGTTAAATTGTCTTTTTTTTCCTGTATTTTGCAAGACTCTTCTTTGAAGGAACAGTGAAGTCAACTGTATTATAAAAGCAATAAACTCTAAATATTGCAAATTATCACTGTAATGCAAAACGAGCATTTTGTATCTTCAATTTTGTGAATTATTTGAGAGATTTTTTTAAATTTCATTCCAAAATCTAAGGCATAAATATTTATTTCACACTGAGCACTGGAGCTAAAATGCAATCAATTTTCAAGTGTTGTTCTTAGCAGAGTTCATTCTGACCCTTCTTTCAATAAAATAAGCAAATTGCTGGTTTGAATGTCATGTTAACAGAGGGAACAGTCAAATTAATATATTCTGAGAAGTTTTTCTTTCTTAATAATGTGAAAATCTTTTGAGAGGAAGTCTCAGAAGTTTCTAGTCGGAAAGCAGGAAAAACAAAGTACATCTATATATGCATATATATGTCAGTGGGATAAGTGGTAAAAATAATCACAGAATGGTTAGGGTTGAGAAGGGACCTTAAAGATCATCTAGTTCCAACCCCCCTGCCCTGGGCAGGGACCCCCTCCATTCGACCAAGTTGCTCAAAGCCTCGTCCAGCCTGGCCTTAAACACTTCCAGGGATGGGGCATCCACAATATCTCTGGGCAACCTGTTCCAGTGCCTCACCACCGTCTCTGTGAAGAACTTCTTCCTGATATCTAACCTAAACCTCCCCGCTTTCAATTTAAACCCATTGCCCCTTGTCCTGTCACTACAGGCCCTTGCAAAAAGTCCCCTCCCAGCTTCCTTGTAGGCCCCTTCAGGTACTGGAAGGTGCTATAAGGTCTCCTTGGAGCCTCCTCTTCTCCAGGCTGAGAGAAGCCTGGAGAAGAGAAGCCCAACTCTTTCATCTTGTCCCCACAGCAGAGTTGCTCCATCCCCCTGATCATCTATATGGCCTCCTCTGGACTTGCTCCAACCGTTTAATATCCTTTTTATGCTGGGGACCCCAGAGCTGGATACAGTACTCCAGGTGGGATCTCACAAGAGCAGGTAGAGCAGGAGGACCACTTCCCTTGACCTGATGGTCATGCTTATTTTGATGTGTCCCAAGATACAGTTGTCTTTCTGGGCTGCCAGCGCACACTGTGGAGTTGTGTTCAGCTTCTCCTCAACCATCACCCCAAGTCCTTCTCCTCAGGGCTTCTTTCTATGCATTCTCCACCCAGCCTGTACTTGTATTTGAGATTGCCCCGACCCAGGTGCAGGACCTTGCACTTGGCCTTACTGAACTCTATGAGGTTGGCACAGGCCCACCTCTCCAGCCTGTCAAGGTCCCTCTGTATGGCATCCCTTCCCTCCAGCGTGTCGACCACACCACACAGCTTGGTGTCATCAGCAGACTTGCTGAAGGTGCACTCAATCCCACTGTCCATGTCACTGACAAAGATGTTAAACAGTACTGGTCCCAACACCGACCCCTGAGGAACACCGCTCATCACTGGTCTCCATTCAGACATTGGGCCATTCACCACAACTCTCTGTGACCATCAAGCCAATTTCCTATCCACGGAGTGGTCCATATGTCAAATCCATGCCTCTCCAGTTTAGAGACAAGATTGTCATGTGTGATAGTGTCAGGTGTTTTGCACAAGTCCAGGTAGATGACAACGGTTTCTCTTCCGTTGTCCACCAGTGCTGTAACCCTGTTGTATAAGGCCACCAAATTTTTCAGGCACGATTTTCCCCTTAGTGAAGGCACAACAAGAATTATAAAAAGAAAAGGGAATAAAAGATTTTTATTTGATTGTAGTAGTAAAGAGATTTTGATAGCAAGCGGAAAAAAGACTGAAACAGAAAAAAAAAACCAGCAGAATTTTGGTTCTCTGGTGTTCCAGTGTGCATCGTCTTCAGATTCCTGTTTAGTGTTGTATGCAGGCCTTCCCCAGTCAACTTGCATGGCTGTTTGGTGAGGAGCCTCTTGTTAACACTTTTTTGTGCTGCCAGAGCAACACCAAAATACTTCATTAAAAAGAGGGAACACCAGCATGAGCTCAGGATTCTATAGTTTCTGACACTGGCTGACAGGGCAGTAAAAATGTATGTACTTGTGCTAGAAGAAGGGACAAAGTTGTCTCATTCTACTCTCCTGGAGTGATAAGCATTTGCAATTTGACAAGATTGATGGGTTGAGACTTGGACTGCTGACTGTGCTGTCAGGAACGAAGATGCTTTCAAAAACTCTGCAGAAACTTGGCTGCCTGTGCCTTGTTGCTCAGGCTAGCAGCAGTAGCATCTGTTCTTCCCCTGAACTTGAATCACAGCTTCCAGCATGTGGCTTAACAAAATTCCAGCTGTTGACATGGGATGATCCTGCACGCCTGTGTGCTCAGTCCACTAGCCATGATGAGTTTGCTCTCTAGCTGGTAGGTGTTGCCAGATGCTCCTTGAAGTACTAGAGGTTTGAATATTCTCTGATGACCTTAGGTAATAACATTACAGGGGCAGTTTCTTCTTGCTGCTGCCTCAGGAAGAGTTCCATTTTTGACTTGCATTTCTGACAGATTCCAGGTGATTGAACCAACAAAAACAGACATCCTGGATATAATTATACTGGAAGCAATTGCTACATAGTGTTCTGCCATATCTTTCAAGGCAGTATACATCTCCTTTCAGTGTTAAATAGCATTAGCAGCATTCCCTTTGGAGAGAAAGTGTGTCTTTGCTCTCATTTCATCTTTATGTAGCTCAGTAAGCCACTACTCCCTCAGCTGCTAGCATGTATCACCAAAGAAATAGTGTATACTTCTCTGCTGCTCTGATAATCCATCTCCCACGTCATTGAGTGCTGCCAGGGATCTCTTCTGTGCTTCTGAATCTGGGAAAACTGAAAATGCTACTTCATGATAGAAGCTCCAGAATTTCTTTTAATATTGCAGTTCCGTTCCCAGCCAAACCTTCATCATTTGCATGTAGAAATGGAAGAGATTTCTGTGAGGAACAGTTTTCTGAGAATACCATGAGTCTGTGAGGGGTTTTGCACAGCTTTTCTGACATGTCCTCTGTGGAACTCTTTTACTAAATGGGTTGTAGGTTAAGATACACGCAAATACAGAAGAGTTTCAGGAGTAGGGAGGGGAGGAGGTGTTTTATTTTAATTCTTGTTTAGGAAGAGGTCCAGGATCACTAATACCCCATTTATGGGACCTGCTATCCTGAAATCCCGACATCAGTGGTCAAGGTGGAGTTCCCATTTCAAGATTTAAGTGACTCTCCCAGCCCTTTACCATTTCCCTCTTAGTCTTCTAGGACAGTCTCTGAAAGTAACAGCAGCAACTCCATATTGAGTTGTTAGGGAACTGAGCTCCCTAATTAATATTTAGGGAGCTAAGATCCCTTTTATCCCTTTGCCATACCTGCTTTTTCTTGTAGATCTGATTGACCCTTGCTTTTAATGTTCATTCCAAACATGGTTGCTGCCTTCTGTGTCTGTCTCTTTTTCTTCTGCTCTTTCTTTTAGCCAGTGAAACTTCAGTTATTTCTCTCTCTACCATTGTGCAAGATGATGCTTGTCATCTTTTCCATCCTTTTCTACCCCAGGCATCTCTGTGATTGAAAAAGCTCTTCTCTCATACATCTCCTGCCCCTTATTTGTCAACACTTACTTAGCCCATCTTGCAGTACCACAGGGTCACCGTGTTAATGTGTGGAACTGATGCCAAGTCTTGTCACTCATTCTTGAGGTTCAGAAGTATGGTCAGAAACTTGTATTTACGTTTCTCAAAGGTCAGATCTACTAGAGAAACCTTTAGTAGTCAGGAATTTGGACATAACACTCCCCTGAGAGGGAACAAATTTGAATACTCACTGGAGATTAGAAGAGTCTGTTCCCATGTAAACCTTTTCCAACGGAGGGCTTATTCTGTCTGTGTATTTGCAGTATTTTTATTCTTTTTTCCCATGCTTTTTAACTGTCGAGCCATTCTTTACATTTCACCTTCATTACACATTCTTAATTTTCCTCCAGTTTATCAATATCTACCTGGTCTGGATGTGTCCAACAGTAATTCACAAATATTCCAGCTGTGGTTTCCGCACAGTTGAATACATAGAGGAATGTTTCTTGAATCTGTGATCCACAAAGCAATGCTTTGTATCTGGTCCACATTTTTAAATGCTTCTAGGAGGTTTCCCATTGCCGACATCTGACCTGCTCTGGGCTTTGTACCACAACCCAGGTGGTACCATACCTGAATAAATTTCTGGAAGGTATTCAGTTGCAAGGAAGAGGTTCTTTTTAATGCAGGCCGCTTCTTTGTTCTCCTTCTGCCAAGTGACAGAATAAAAAGGAATGCAAACGTTTTCTACATTTTGTCTCCTACTCTTTATGTAATCATTTTCGCCTGATAATGCTCTGCCCTAGTGCTAGTGAATATGTGAAATCAAGCTCGTTCTGTCTTCACTGGTTTACAGCTCAAAACAGTAGATATTCTCTTTCCCCCACCCCTCCCCAAGAGATCATCTGATACACCAGCACTCTAAATTAAGATGCTGTGTGACTGCAGATTCTGAATTGGCAAGACGTTTGCCATTAGCTGTTAGAAAGCACTATGTGAAATTTGTGGTGTGATATTTTTCTGAATTTTACTCTGATAAAGTGAAAGTAAAGTACTATGATACATCTGTCCTGTTTAACAGTCCAATTAAGTACTGTGCTCTGAAGTTGAAGCAGTTAAATTACCACTGGAAATGCAGTGAAGTGAGAAATGCCTTCCTTATGCGTTTTGCAATCTTTCTTCTTAAAAATTGTTTTTTGTGGGTTTTTGGTTGGTTTGGGGTTTTGGTGTTTTTTGGTTGGGTGGTTTGGTTTTGTTTGTGGGTGGTTTTTTTGGTTTTGTGTTTTTGTTGGGTTTTTTTTTTTTTGTAACGTAAAAAAGGTAGTTTAAGTTCTTCATCCCTGTGCTGATTTATCTCTAGAGTTTAAACATGTTGCAGCTCGCTCATCTACGGTAAGCAGTCTGACATAACTTGCTTTCCTAGCACAGCATCTCTGAGTTTCTCCCTAAAGCACAATTGTTGACCATGAAATTAAATAACTTGGTACTGCTATAAAATGACCAAGGAAGTTAGACAGTGTGGGTGGCTGAAGAAGATGAGCTATGTGGCTGATGAACAGAAACACAGCTCCTTTCCTGCTCATTAAGAGTATCATTCTCAAGCCGAGGTTAGGGACATTTATTTCTGTAGTGTCTACTCTGCAAGAGCATTAATGAGTTATTTGAAATACGTGTTTCTAGAAGGAAATTTTTTTGTCTCTGATGACGTGTCCTGCCCTGGCACCATACAAACCCAAGAAAGCTTACAACTGAGTCTAAAAATGAAGGTTGTAAGATGGGCACACTGCTTAAAATTGGAATGCAAGTTGGTTTCTGAGCAGCAAAGGAAAAGCCTGATCATTTCCACAGTGGAAAAGTTCTGGAATGTCTCTTCGAGACTGTGGTGTTGTTGCAACTTGGTTTCTTACCCCATTAATCAGAATGATAAAGTGGCGACAGGAGATATTCCACTCGCAACCAGAATGTCTTCCTGATGTCGGCTCGTGATTGATGCAGTTCATTTTAGAGCAGTCTGTGAGAGCGCAGCAGCAAGCAGAGACTCTTGCAAATGGAGAGAAAGATTCTATCATAAATTCTAGCCCAGTGAAGAGAGAGTTGTTTGTCTGCTCAGAGGTTTTTCGTTAGTATGCCAGATTCAAATAGTCATCTTTCCAGGAGTCAGGACATCTTTCAAAACAGTCAGTTTTATGCAAAACTATGAAACAAAGGTCCCATCTGCGATTAGAAACCTCTCCACTCTTCTCGTCATTCAGAGGAAAACGCTGTTTTGAAGGAAGCTTGTAAGGCAAGCTACAAAAATGTAAGATACTATTTTTATTGCTACTGTTCTCTACAGGCAGTATAGTCCAATTAGATAAAAGGTTGGTGTGACAAAAGTTAGATGGGAGTTTGCTGCATACCTGCAATTTCCAAATCTACCAAACCTGAAGGTAATGATAGACAAGGTAAAAAAGTCTCATATGTTAAAGTTTACGTGAAACATTGTAAGATCCCCTCTTCCCCCTCCTTTTTTGACATCCTTTGTCAACAGGGTGTTGTAGAAGAGTTAACAATAAACATAGGAGTTTCTTTAGATATCTTCTGCCGAGTTAGACTCATATGTCTGTCTGTGTAAGAGCCATCCTTGCAGGTGCATATCCATGTGAGAACGCTGTACATGAGAGTAGCCATAATCATAGAATCATAGAATGGTTAGGGTTGGAAGGGACCTTAAAGATCATCTAGTTCCACCCCCCCTGCCATGGGCAGGGACCCCTTCCACTAGACCAGGTTGCTCAGAGCCACATCCAGCCTGGCCTTGAAGACATCCAGGGACGGGGCATCCACAACATCTCTGGGCAACCTGTTCCAGTGCCTCACCACCCTCTCTGTGAAGAATTTCTTCCTGACATCTAATCTAAACCTCCCTGATTTCAATTTATACCCATTACCCCTTGTCCTATCACTACCGGCTCTTGTAAAAAGTAGTGTAAAAGTAATATATCAAGGCCAGAGCTGACTCTCAAAAGTCAGTGTGTTGTTATCCCTTTATTGCAAGAATGCCATTCCCATAGAAGGTGAAATCAAATGATGAGAATTGTAAATCACTGTATAGTATTGTAAATTAAATGTATGATGAGACACCATATATGTGATAAGAAGATTGTTGATTTTAACAGCCTTTGGATGCAACTTGAGAGTGAGAGAAACACATTGATTGTTATCGATAGCATGATGTAGAGATTATGGTAACAGAAAGCAAAAACAGGCAATATTAGTTCTTAAAACAATTCCTGCAGCTGTTACTGATTGTGCAGATAATGCATGGTACAAGGTCCTTATCCCTCAGGCTAAAGTTGCCCATAAAATGGGCAACCCATAATTTGAACCTGAAAACACAGCTTTCTTCTGAGGCTGCGGCAGCATTGCAGTTGACGAGCTACTGAAAACTCTTTGGCGCAATAGGAAGGGAAGCGGCCGGTGCATGGAGCCAACGCTCCTGTGTTGCCTGTGGACACGTTGTTGGTACCAATTTTCTGATGCCCGTGGAAGGAGCTCAGCAGCCTGCAGCTCTGGCCATTCCTCCATGCCCCTTTTGTTCGATGTAGGTCAACGGGGGACAGCAAGTCCAAGGCAGTTGACCTTGGACAGGGATCGTCAAATCAGGTGTTGGTAACAAAGCAGTGTGAAAATACCTACAGTGCAATGAAAATAGTGTCAAACTGCTGTATGTGCGTTTTTTAAATCAAAAAAATGCATTTTTCATATTCCCAGGCAACACATTCTCAAAAAGGCTGCTTTAGCATAAATTGTAGGTGTACAGGTTGACAGTGATTGCCATCCTGTGTACAGTGATCTTCCTGGAAACGCACAGTGCCTGCTTTGACTCAATTACTGCTGCCATAAAACTTTACAGTAATGTGAGCGTCTTACATGAGGGTCTACTTTACTTAATAAAAGTGCAGTTGTACTCTTTTTAATTACACTAGCAAGGAAGACAGTGTGATTTGCTTGGTAACGGTGAATGTGAGTCTTGGAAAGTAAGTGCCCTCCTGGGATTCTTGTTAGTCTCTTGCCAGGTATTGCAAGAAGTGGGAGGAGGGGTTAATTGATAGCTCAATTAAATTTCTTTCCTTAATATTAAATGATTACTTCGATATATTTTGCAGGTGCAGTATACAATACTGCTGTTTTGATAGCCATTTTCTACTTTTCTACTGCTATATAAACAGCGCATTAATTTTAAACATCAATATCTTTACTACCATTGTTCACTTTTTTTTTTTTTGGGAGGCTAATAATCCTATATAATGAGTAGTTTGTTATCTTTTAGGTCCTTAGTTTCTGTAATTAGCATACAGACTTGTAACGCCAAATTAGTATTTTTAGCTATTAAATCTCTAACATTAATGAATGCCTTTTCTCATGAGAAAGGAAAATAAGTCCTTAAAACGCCATTGAGGTACAGCCATCTTCCTACGTATGGAAGTGCAGTGTTTGTAAGAGCCTTTTAGCCAACCTAAGGAGCAAGTGGCAGCGCTGGCTTAGGGGTTCTGGTACACCAGGCCTGGGTACAGTGGGCGCAATCCTACAGGATCGCTGCTTCTGCACACCATGCGTGCGTGTTCATTCAGGGGAAGACACGGTATTCTGTGTTCGTTCACAGAATGTGGTCTCTGTGTGGCCTTGCTTGAGGAGAAGGTGGTAGCTGACCTTTCTGAAAGGCAGGGATAGAAGTTTTTTGAAGATTTGGGATGACACTGTTTTGCTTCATTTACATGATGCTTGAAATGTTTCCGGTTTCGTCTCTAATGAAGTTATTTGGCAAGTGCAGGTCTAACAGCCCTAGAAGTACGAAATGCACAGTCCCAGCTTGAGTCATAATAGTTTTTTCTTTTAAGAAGTGAGCAAGACTCCAGAGTTGATGTGTCTTTACTGGGAACAACCCTATTAATAATACTTAATATGAGTAAAGCATCGTCTTGGAAACCTGCCATCGTTGCTGTACAGGTACTGTGCAGACAAGAATGGATGTAGATCAATTGTAGTGAGGTTAAAGGATCCTACAGTGGTCCGAAGAATTAGTGTTTGCTGTAATTTCTTCTGCACTTCAGACCTCTCAATAGACTGACTTTTCTACAGCCCATTTCAAATTCCTTTCAGGTTCTCTGAGTTATTGATTCAGTTGATAAAACTGGATTTAGTAACCAAGCCAAGACAATTGTCAGAATAAACAATACTGAAGTATTCTGCTAATGTGGCATAATCTTTATCCACATTTTCATTAGTGTTTATGATACATAGAAGCCAGCTATTTTATAGTAGGGGTAGATATAAAAAGAATATAATACCTTCTGGATCAGTCCAAGTTGTTAATTCAGTAGTATTCTGAAACAGAATAATAGATCCTAATGATCTGAATGGCGAAACACTTGAAAGATTTGACCTGCTTTGGTGGTGGTGGCATTTTGTACTTCAGAGACGCTATGGGGATCTTAAAGTTAGGAATGTTAGAGGTCATTATTTTGAGTATAGATAATTCAGATGATGGTTTTTATGGACACTTGCATAACTGCTTCCCAAAATAAACTGAGTTACCCAGGTGTTTTTCTTGGAGATACCCTGTGCTGTCATTCAACAGTACAAGCTGTTTACTCACTGTGGTACACGAGACACTTAGTAGGTGTCAAAGTAGTTACTCTTTCTGGAGCAAAGTAGTAAAGGGCTGAGACTAGAGTAAAATATAATACAGATTACTCCAAGTTATGGTCATACTAAATATGTATTAAATCCTGGAAATCCATACCATTTATGGACATATAACACCTGCTGCTGTTTACCACAGAGGAGACCATTTGTCTTGATTTTTCTTTTTCTTTTTTAAATCTTGATAATAGTGAGAATGTGATGTCTCATCTGTAAAACTGTATAATGATCTTCTAACGCTGATGGTAAATCTGTACTTGGCTTAGTATTGTGAGATATGTGAGTCTTCCTATGTGATCAAGCTGGTTTCTGTATGTGGTTTTACTGTAATAAAATTGTCTTGTCTGGTTGTGCACCATAAAATAAATTGCAACAAAGATCCCTTTCAAATCCTCTGATTCTCAGCCTTGGCAAGGAGGAAATGCCACCCATTCATGTAAGAAACCAGTTCCTTCAGACTGAGACAGCACACGAAATTTGTTTCATCATAAATAGTTTTTAAAATAAACTTTAAGGGGAATTGCTGTTGTCAACTTCAAAAGCTTTTAGTTAAAATTCTTACGAATTAACTATGGAGAAAGGTGCAGTTACTACTCTATTATGCAGCAAGGTGCATTACTGCCCATGGTGGGGCAATTGGAACCAGCCGTTCTTTAAGGTTCCTTCCAACCCAAACCACTCAATGGTTCTATGTTTACTGCTGAAGATGTATGTTTTGTTTTGTGTGTCTTATATGGCTCAGAACATGTAAGACTACTTGCCTGGTGCAGAGCTTAAGATAAACATTCCTAAAATGCATTATTTCTTGTTCCGCAGTCTGCCTCTTGTGCACTTGTTGCAACAAGCATACAGACAGACAATTTTGTAACCTGTGAATATGCAGCCTGAACTGCATAAATTTGCTTACGAATTTAAAAAAAAAATAATCTAGCATTTAAAAAATTTATTAAATCATAGCATTAAAAAAACCCCACCCAAACCCAAAAGAACCAAGACAAACAAACAAACAAAACCACCTGAAACTCAAACAAAACAAAGGGGCCATTAATTATATGAACTTTAAATGACGAGCTTGTTATTGCCTTAGGAGATACCTGGATTCTTCCCTGCCTTATGGAACATTTATTTGGTTTGACAACAGGAAAGGCATGCATGTGCCATGCATTTGTTAATTTGGCTAATCACGGAAGGGAGGTGTAACTTCTCTTGATTCAATGTGTAAGAGAAAAGAAGAGTGCTTAAATGGCAGGAAGGGCAGCATTTCAAATTTATGTAGCTCACATTCTTCATCTTGTTTTGTTTTACTTTGCAGTCGACTCCTTTACACCTAGCAGCGGGCTACAACAGAGTTCGAATAGTCCAACTTCTGCTTCAGCATGGTGCAGATGTTCATGCAAAAGATAAAGGGTATGTAAAATTACTTGACTTGCCTGTTTGCAGCAGTGGTTTTGTATTAATCAAGATGAATTCTTTCTCTGCTTCCAGTTGCAGCAAAATCTCACATAGTTGGCTGAGAATGCAACATATGCTTCCAAAATCTGAGTGTGGTTCATTATAAATAAATGTTAGAGCCTCAATAACAGATTAGCTGTGGTCGCACTTGTTTTAAGTCTTCTATTACACCTTTACATTTTTTCCAAACCATTTTTTGCTCCCATGCACACTTAACACTGTTAAATCATGGTCTTCTGACATTATTTTAGGGAAGGTGATGGGGAGGAGGTATGTGGGCCTAGTGAAAAAAATGTGCATTGAAAGATTTCTCTATAGGCTCATTATCTTGTTGCATATATATAAGTGTAATTACAAGTAATATCAATAACACTTTTGTGCTTACAACTAGTGGTCCTTGTAGACCGAACTTGACTGGTGTTGCCAGCAAAACTCAAGATATAATAAAAGCTAAACTATACTATTTTTGGAGTAAGGACGGTAGTTACGTATGACACCAACAAAGTGCACAGTCAGTTGGAAATCTGGAACAATACATGTACATTGTTCTCAGCCATATTGTGGATGCCCCATCCCTGGAAGTGTTCAAATATGGTGCTGGATGAGGCTTTGAGCAACCTGGTCTAGTTGAGGGTGTCCCTTGCCCATGGCAGGAGGGTTGGAACTGGATGATCTTTAAGGTCCCTTCCAACTAAACCATTCTGTGATATCTTTCCGATCTCCAAGGTGACGATTCTCACAGTGGTGTGAAAGGAGGGCTTAGTCCTAACATTGTAGAAATTGTGCCCCTTGTTAACGGTATGCATGTTGTATTCAGAATCCATAGAGGTAAGACATTAATGGGTGTGTGTTCTGTATCTATGAGCAAACTTGAGACACATCCTGTGTCTTCATTTTCTGCTGAGTCCAGCCTGGTGTTGAAAGAGATTTTCAATTAAGATATTGCTTTTTTCCTTTTCTTTCTTCTTCTTTCCAAAACCAGTCCCAAACATACTTAAACTCTAGAAGATAGACTAATTGTAGCACTTTTGTCTGTACAGTCACCCTTAATGAATTTTTTGATCAGAATTGTTGTGAAATGCATTATGTAAGTAAAAAAATCTACAGTAAAGCTGCATGTAATACCTATTCAGGTAGATCCAGCACTGTTGAGCAAGTTTTAGGGATTTCACACCTTTCTGAAATTTGAGCACTGCAGGGTAGATGCTTTAATGAGGTTTGAATGATCTATTTGGAAAGCGTGAAGAGTTGAACTGGCGGGAGGGGCTTGGGAATGGGGGGCATGCTCAGGATGGGAAAAAAGGAAAAACTATACACTTACTTTGAACTGTGTTTGAGTTTAATACAAACATACTTGGAAATGTCTGACAACCCCGTAAGCTCCCTTGTTTTTCAGTAGTGCCACACATTTACAGTCAGTCTGTCCTTTTGGTTTATCTTGCTTTATGCATACATAATTTATAGGTAAAGAGGCTATAAATAAATGTCAGTTATCATTTATGGAGCTAAATTAGGTTACATTGATTTCATAGACCTGTTAGCTTCTTTTCAATGGGGTCACTTTGGAGAGAGTCTTGAGGAACTGTGGCGCATCTTCAAAAGGGTCGTCACTTCTCGTTATGCCTGAAGAGGACCACAGCCAAGGAAGCAGCTTTTAAATAAACAGGAGTTTATATTTAGACAGAAACAGAACACTGACTTCTCTTGAGGGAGTTGAATGTGGAATGAGACTTTCCTCTGCACGCCAGTAGCTTGAAGAAAGATCATTTCAAAGCCGGTTAATGCTAATCTTAGTGCTAGAGTAAACCTCTGTGGTCTGTTTTAGGACCAAAAAAACCCAAGCACGTTTTAATGCCACTCTTAAGTAACATGTTGTTTGGTAAGGTTAGATTTTTCTATTAGTTTATGAATCTTGATTTTTAAATACTTGAATATGTAAATATTTTAAATTTAATTTGATGTTTGTTCATCTCTTGGTAGAGAGAAAATTTCCCTTCTTCTTTAAAAATGCTGCTTAAATAAATTAGTCATTTGCCTTCTTCCATATAGTGGTCTTGTGCCTCTTCATAATGCATGTTCCTATGGACACTATGAGGTTACAGAGCTGCTGCTTAAGGTAAGCAGAAGCATGGAAAGCAATTCCTGTAGATTCAGATGTGTTAGGTGAGGTATGAACTGTTTATACTAGACTTGAAAAGGAAGAATTATTTTTTTTCTGTAGCAACAGGTTTCAAACAGCCACTGTGTTATTTCAGAATCCTGCAGTCACTTTCTGTGGTACAGTATATGTGGTTTTTTTCCTCACCTAATTTCTTTGGACAAATAAGTACAGTTTTGTTTATTCATCTTTTTTCTGTGGAAAAATCTGTTTTACTGAAAAAGTAGCTCATGCAGAGATTCCTTTTTTTTTTTTGAGGATTCCACAGTATTTTTTTATATACAGATAGATTTATAATTTTTCTTGTATATATTTTTTGTATTGTTATGTAATTTATTCATCTGTGAAAGAGTGGAACTGGTTTGTATAACGAAATGAAAATCTGTAATCTTTTACTTGTAAAAGGTAATTTCTTACTAATATAAGGCTTTCTTTGCTGTGCTAGCATGGCGCCTGTGTGAACGCTATGGACCTCTGGCAATTCACCCCCTTGCACGAGGCTGCATCCAAGAACCGCGTAGAGGTCTGTTCCCTCCTGCTGAGTCACGGCGCAGATCCCACGTTAGTCAACTGCCACGGCAAGAGTGCGGTCGATATGGCTCCGACGCCTGAGCTGAGGGAGAGACTGACCTGTAAGTGTTTTCTGACTGGAAGCAGTGTTCTGGGTGCAAAGGGGTACTTTCCTTGCAAGCCAGCTTCCTCCTACTTCACAAGTAGAAGCAAAGCAGCAAAATAACTGCAGTTCTCCCTTTGAAGTACCCAGATACCTCTAATGTACCGCTCGGGATGTTGTCTGGTTTTCTTGGATTTAAATTGCAGAAGGCACTGCTGAATCAGTGACTCCGCTGGGGTTTTAGGGTTAAAGTCCACTGAAGTCACGTAGGAGCCTCTATATCACACTTAAAGAGTAACTTCCAGAAGATAGGTGACTGTGGCGTGCAGACTTGAAGATGGAAATTCCAGCGACTTCTTCTGTAGTCTTTGCAATCCTCATGCTGTTTACAAAACAATGTTTCAGCTCTAATTGGAAATTCTCTGCCTTTGCCCTCTTCTGGGGGTTTGTTTTCTCATTGTTATAAACTGTAAAAGATAATTAAATGAAACAAGTACGGAAGCAAAGTGTTATGAGGTTACAGAAAACTCCTTCTTGAGAAGTAGATTATGAACTCCATTACAAATAAGCTTTTGGTTTTGTCTGTCACCTTTCCAATAGAGCAGAAGCCCCCTGACACACTAAGAATGTGATCCTCTGCTATTCACAGTCACAGCTAGTCAGGTTGTCAGTTGCTGAACTGAACAAGATGCAACACTGAAAATAGCAAGAATTCTGTCTCCATGCTTGCAAAGATACAGCTGCCATCAAAACCTGTTTCACCTTTGTAGCGGACTGGCTTCAAATGCTTACCCAGTTAGCTTTCTCTAAGAACAATAGTTTAATATTTTATAATTAAATCGTATGTTCAGGCTTTACCTTGAATAATTTGTAGTTGTGAATACAATAAGGCTTTTGAAAAGCAACTGTAGTGCTGTTTTCTGTAGAGCATGTGATAACATTGTCCTCACTTGAACCGCATATATACGTAATTTGGAGGTCACGTATGCTTTTAATATCAAGTGCATGGAGGATAAGAGGGAGAAAAGCTATAAAGATTTTACTTAAGGAATCACTTCCCTTCTCCTTTACAACATCCATTTGGTTTCTGTAAACCATGTTTCGTGTTCTGTGTCCCAGATCAGCTGCTATCTGAAGTTGTACAGAAATACTCTTATTTCCTCTTAATTGAGTATAGCTACCTTTCTTCTGTAACATTTATAAATATGACATGTTGCTGATTATTAAATGCATCTTTTTCCTCTAACAGATGAATTCAAAGGACACTCTTTACTGCAGGCAGCCAGAGAGGCAGACCTTGCCAAAGTGAAAAAGACACTTGCTTTGGAGATCATTAATTTTAAGCAGCCACAGTCGCATGAGACTGCACTGGTGAGATTATACAGTCAATCCATTTGGTTTGTGATAGATGTGGTGGTAGCGCTCGTTGAGGAGTTTTATTTCTACACTATGAAAATGTATTCATCATCTGGGATGGAGGATTTGCTATCAAACACATAAAAATTATACTACCATTATATAAATAACACCATATAATTTTTTTTTACTATTTTTTTCTTCTTCCTGGTAGGTGACAGAAGCCTTCCAGCCACACTTCCCTGTTCACTTTCACTTCTCTTCGGCTTTTTTCCCATCACTCTCTTTTTTTGTTGGTCAGTTGCTTGTTTTTTTCTGGGATTAAATTCTATTCCAGTAGCCCAGTGCTGCCTTCATGTTTTATGTGGGCAAACTTGGATTACAGATTTTCTTCATAGGTTATGTAAAATTGTGGTGAAAGTAGATGCTAGGTGTACATCACAGGGTCTTACAGGATGGAAATAGTACTGGTGATACCACATTAGCTATGGAAACAGGAGTCTTTTGAGACTTTGATGACAGTATCCTGCTCTTACTTCATTGTTTGAAGAAGCAGTGGAGGCAAAGAACACAGCTGATATCCCAGATGCAGTGAGGATGCTGAAGTTGAGAGGGACTGATGGTATTATTAAAACCATTATAGTTATGATACTTTATTCCAATAGAACATTGTCTTCGTAGTGGTCAGTCTCAGCTGCAGGCATACAACTGCATATTTAGCGTTCCAGACAATGTGTTTGTGATCAGAACATTGTGCATTGAGCAAGCATCCATATCATAGAATCACAGAATGGTTTGGGTTGGAAGGGCCCTTAAAGATCATCCAGTTCCAACCCCCCTGCCATGGGCAGGGACACCTTCCACTAGACCAGGTTGCTCAAAGCCACATCCAGCCTGGCCTTGAAGACATCCAGGGATGGGGCATCCACAGCTTCTCTGGGCAACCTGTTCCAGTGCCTCACCACCCTCTCTGGGAAGAACTTCTTCCTGATACCAAATCTAAACCACCCCGCTTTCAATTTAAACCTGTTAACCCTTGTCCTGTCACTACAGGCATATGATCTGTCCTCTCCATGGACGACTCAGCATCCTAGCGTGAACTGAGAAGCAAGATAGGGAAGAGATGTTTAGGGGCTGAACATGAAGACAGTATGAAATTTGGGACGGTGGTATCTTTTTCTTCTAGAGTGTATCAGCTGCTGATATGTGACATCTCTTTATCAGCTTAATGATCACTTCGTAGTCCTGTGGTGTTCTTTGTTCTTTTTTGCCTGCTCATCCTGCAGAGACAGCTAGTTAACATGGTGTATTTTAGGTCTGTTGAGCTATGTCTTTGGTTCACTGTTCAGTAAGTGTTTGTGATTTGTCAATTTTTGCCTCCCATACTTGAGATTTCCAGCGGGTGTCTCGTCCAAGCGGCAGGACTTAGCTTCCAGGATCAGAAGTTATGTGCAATCTACCTAAGCTATTCCCGTCCTAAGCATGGTATCTTTTACCGTGGGGCACTGGGGTCTGTGCTCTATTATCCCACAAATGCCAAAATAAGAACCTGGTTTAGCTTTCAGTGTTGCGCTGAGGTTTGGCAATATTTCAGCATTTGGGTTGCTTTTAGTGCTGGTTTAGCATATTGGCATGAAATTCCAATAGATTATTATCTGCAAAGCCTCCAAAATACTACCACTCTGCAGAGTAAAATTTGACCTTAATGTTTATTTCCAAAGCTTGCCTTTGCAAAAGTTGGACATGCTCTGCTGACTGACATCAGTGTGGAAACTTGAGAGGCAGTTACTTCACAGTGAGGGCTGAAACTACTGCTACTTACTGGCGTTCTGTTTGTGGTCTCTCTCTTTGTAATGGCTATTGTTTTGCTACTGGAAAGTTTGAGAACTCTGTTCCAGAAGGCTATCTGCTTTTTAGGGGTTACTGATTTAAAACATGGCTAAACATTTAAACAAAAAAATTCAAAAGTAGCTGCTATTTCTCAGTCTGTTATCTTGAGACATCCCAACTTGGGAGAAACCTTTCTGGACTGATTTTAAAGCCTGGTGTTCAGCTTATCTGGAACTGTGCTTGTAATTTCAGGCCTTGGGAGTGCATTCATAGGGTCAGTTGGGAAGACATCAGGACAGATTGAGTCTAGCCTCTGCAGAGGATTAAAGAAAAAAGAGGAGGACAAAGTACTTGCTTCTGGGTGCTGAATGCTCAGACAAACCACTAAGCAGACCCCAGGCACATTTAGGAGAACAGTTATACATAGCAAGGGCTGTATGGTGGTCCCACAAGGGCAAGCTTGAGCATTGCAAAGCCCAGTGTGAAAGATGGATCTTTTTCATAGTATGGAAAAGAAAGTACTTCAAGAGAACTTTATTGCCCTTGTGTTTATTACATAATTTGTAATTGGGTGCATAACACAATTGTCATTAGGTTAACAAGTTCAGTACACATTGAAACAGAAGAAAAAATAAAGCAACATTCAAAAGCCATCTTACCCTGACAACAGCAGTGGAGTCTTAATGGACCCCTTTGGAGTCCTCCTGGTTTTGTCCTGATAGGTAGTTAATGTAGTTGGGAACATAACGCTTTGTTCGTGACAAATACCTTTAAAATGAAAATTGATTTTTTTCTGAGAAGAATAATTTAGCATTGTTCACTAGCTTGTATTTCGTTGAGTATGTTGTGTTTTGGCAGAAATATGATGGATTCTGTTTGTAAATGTTGTAATCTGATGTTTAGAGGAGTAATTAGGAGTTGAAGGCATGTATCTTAAAGGTCTTTGTCATCTGTGTGGTTGAAGTATAATTTATATTTACTTCTTTTCAGCACTGTGCTGTGGCTGCTGTGCATCCCAAGCGGAAGCAAGTTACAGAACTGTTGCTCAGGAAAGGAGCAAATGTTAATGAGAAAAACAAAGAGTAAGTTTCTGAAACTTTTGAGTTTTCCAAAGGACGCTGTTGTACTAGGAATGTGAAACTAATATCTTCCTTTTTTTTTTTTTTCCTCCATGTAGTTTCATGACACCTTTGCATGTGGCAGCTGAAAAAGCTCATAATGATGTCATGGAAGTTCTGCATAAACATGGAGCAAAGGTAAATATACTTGATTATATTTTATTTAAGACAAAAGGCAAGAAAAAGGGTGGTTAAATACAGTGTTAGTTTAGTTTTTATGATAGTTGTTGCTTTTTCTTCTGTATCCTTTGTGCTTCAAGGTGTGCAAACCTTGCAGTGTGTTTGTCTTAAATCAGTACAGGATGTTCAGGAATCCTACTTGAAGATTAGGTCTTTCCTCCAAGTAACTGAATACAGGCTTTAGGAGCCTAACTTACTCATTTTTAATGACTCTTGCTACTGTTTTCTAATAAATATGGTCAGCTAGGTGCCTCTTGTTCCTTTATCTTGTCAGCTTGAAAATGTCCCATGTCTGAGTTTGCTGACATTGAGTTTAGTAGTCTGATGCTGGGCATCCCTTAGCCCTGGCTTGCTTCTTATTCTCTTGGTCAGATTGTTTTGCCATGCCCTTTAGACATTGATAGGTGCTGCCCAAAGTAATTTGTGAGCCTATGATGAAGGTTTCTTAGAAACACATGGTTC
>NW_010267655.1:33001-74042 GCF_000690775.1 Eurypyga helias
GGAAGTGCAACTTTTTTTTTCTTTATTTAGGATGTGTTTTAAGCATCTTTCACAAGTATTTCAGAATGCTCTTTCTTGAGTTTTAGCAGCAAACTTGATATTCATGGTAATGATATACTTAGCAACTTAATTTTCTCAGAAGCTCTTCTTGATGGGTGCTTTCTTGGTGTTGGTTAAAATATAAATGATCTTATTTTTGCTTTTAAGGGGGATCACATTACACTCTTTGAGTCTTCATTTTTAGCTAGAAATAAATAAATATACCTGTAGTAACAATATAGTGTGTCACTCCTGACGTGCTAGGGGAGGAGCAAGCAATGTAATTGTATGCATAGTTAATAATACTAAGTCTTTTTATTTTGAAACAATGAATTGTAATTTACAAGCCTGCATGAGAGCTCATTGCCAGGTTTCTGTATCAGATTCATTTACATAGGACTTTAATGGCATCATAAAATAGCTTAGCAACAATACCATGACAGAATTTATGGCACTGAGAATCCTGATGCAGTGGTGACATACCAAGATTTTCCTGGAGGAGAAAGCAGGGCCAGAGATCTCAGTTATAGTCATTAAAATCATTCATTATCATTTTCCCAAATTCACCCTTAGTAGCACACCTATGCACTGAAAATGAAAAAAAAAATTATTCTGCGATAGGAATAGATACCTAATGGGTTCATGGATCTGGTGTTGCACAGAAATTCAGTACTGGTAGTAGCAATACCCATGTACTACCTGCTTTGAAATACAAGGAGTTTCTCTGGGCTGAGCGTTTCTGGAAAGCTTGCTGCTATAATGTAAGTATTTAAATTAGTGCTGCCTTGAAAATCTAGCTGTATATAACCAGGTTAGGAGTAAGCTCAAAGACATCATCCTTACTCGAATAGTCCAATTTTATTGTTTGTGTCAGTAGCACATTCTGACTGTAATTCTTTTTATATCCTGAAGTTCCTAAATCAGGATCCACGAGTCACTTTTGGACTGAGTGAGTGATGGTGGTGAGCAGCTCCCAGTTATCTACAGAACCATGCTGAGTGATGAGTTCTGTTGTTTTTTCCATTGAGAGTATGCAAAAAGAGGTCCATGGTGGTCATTAAAACTCATTCTTCATTCATATCCTGTTGTATGCTTGCTATGTTATTCTGAGGATAATCATTCATATAGCAAAGCACTTAAGTACATGGCAGGAGACCATTCAGAGTTAATATTAAGCATCTCTTTCCATACCACAATGGATCAGGTCACTCTTTATTGGTGTCCAAAGTTCCTTAGCTGTAAAACGGTACCTAATGTAATCATGGTTTTGATGAGAGGTAGGTCATTAAGGCTTATGAAGCACTCTGAAGTTCTCAAGTGAGATATGCCTTAGAGTATTAATTAGTTAACTAGGCATATTTAATCACTAAAATGTTTGTCTTCTTGGTATATTTCATGTTTTGACTGTAGGCATTCATTCATCAGACACTCTTAGCATTGGTAAGTCTGTTTCTGATTGTTGGGACATGGCAGCTTTAATCCCTTAAGGATGATACAGGTTTTTGATTTTTTTTCCATTTGTTGTGTTTCTGGAAGCTTTTTCTTCCTGTTTACTCTTTCTGTGCCATGAATTTTAGTCACTTCATAAGATGTAGACAGATACACTAAGATCTTTGATCCTGTCTAGTCACATTTTTTACAAGAGAGAGTTCTCACGGGCTCGTGAATCTAGTTCCTCTGCAATAGGAGCCTCACAGGGAATATCCGTTTGTTCTTCAGACAACACACTACTGTAGTTTAGATACCTCTCTTCCTTTTCTCTGCTTCCTTTGCTGAGGTATTTGCAGTGAACAAACTGATTCTTCTTAGCCTTTATTTTGGTAGGCTAAAAACCTCAAACACTGAGCCTGCCCTCGTAAGGGAATGTAGCCATTTGCTAATCATCCTAAGAACCCTTCTCTTTCTTGGCACCAGAGAAAATCATGGAGTTCAGGCAATGAGAATGGAAATACTCCCCTACTGCCTTATATGATGGGACTTCCATATCTCTGATGTAAATGCAGGACTAGTGTATCCTGGGATCATGTTTGCCTTTTTAATAGACATGACACAGTGCTCTGTCGCTCCCTGTAGTGTTGTTATTACACAGAGATTCCTGGGGGTTTTTTTTCTTGCTAATTTTTCATATTCGTGCCCTTCAGCACAGTTCTTCTGTGCCAAGATCATTAATAAAAATACTAAAACAAAACCATCCCACAACCAATCACCGAGCAGCCCTCCCCTTTCAATACGTTCAGTTCTTCAGTCTTTTCCCATATAAAATAAATAGAAATTTCCCATATGATCCCATATCAAATACTTACTGAAGTGTGGTTGGATAACACCTACCATATTTTCTTTACCTTTCTTCTATCAAAGGAGAGGTACTGTGTAAGTCAGCTTTAATCTACCTTCTGGAAGCCACTACTGATTATAGAGACTAACAAATTGAAAAAGGTGAGTAACAGGGGCTTCAAAGAAAGTGGAACGTTCTTCTGAAATACGGTGCCAAAAGACAGACAGCTGATCCACAAAAAAACATCCAGGAACGGATCTGAGAGACGAGGTGATGTGAAGTTTTGTAGATTGAAAATCATTTGTGATTGGTTTAGTAATAGAGAGGAAACTCTGCTGTGCCAGAGGAGCAGCTGTGATCTGTGTCAGGCAGCAGAAGTGAGGTAACATGAAATACGTATGGTCGAGTAGGCTTTTCTTCTTGTGTGAAATGGGCTGAAGCATGCTGAAGACTGCTTTAGGGAATTTACTTGGGATGAACAAGAGATGGTTGGTGGTCTTGGAGTTGGATTTAATTATCCTTCATTTTATCACTGTAAGTTTGCAGTTTGAAGTATGTTAGACGATAATAAAAATGAAGGACTGCTTGAATAATGTGGGCTTAATCTAGACTTATTTTGCAGAAAAATTTCTAAGAACATTAGTATTGGCAAGACTCAACCTATGCCCACAAATTGCTTATTTTGGTGTGTTTTGCTGGCCCTTACTGACAACAGAGACTTGGTGCACATCACTTGCACAGCAGCGTGTTATGGCTAAGCAATGCCCGTTCCATAGTCAGTGAAGATAGTTTGTTTAGCTTGTTACTTGAGTTTGCAGAAGTTGACTGTACATCTAAAGCATGGGTGAGAAACCTTGGAGTTTCTCAGAACTTCCTTTGAGAATGTTGATCATAAGTGTCTGTGGTTTTAAATGCCATACCCAGTTTTCACTTGTTTGCCTGAACTACAGTGGGAAACAGCATTTCACTGCTTATTTGATGTTGAATACCTTCAAAGTACCTTATGAACAATAAAAGCAGAGCATCTTTAGAGAATCCTCAAACATGAACTATTTTTTTATTAGACCCATGAGCAAATCTTCAGGTGCCACAATTGTATCTTTGAAGATGGTCGAAATGTTTTGTTTAAAAGGAAGCTTCGAAGGAAGCAAACTAACGTAAAAGCGTCTTTCATCTTGGTTTGTTGTATATCTAGATAGTTGGATACCTCTTATAACTAGCTCCTTGTCTGAATTTATGGATACATGGGAAATTTAATATGTTCAGAAGGACTTTCGGTTTTCTAGTAGTGCGGGATTAAAAGGATTGAAATCTTTTATGAACTGGAATGACTGTTGGAAAGAAAAACCTGCCAGCATGCAAGCTCAGTGGTGTCTTGGGCAAATGTAGAGATGTCCTGAATGCTATTTGGTTAACTGTGTAATGTTTCTAAAGGATACTGTTGAAACTATTCTTGTGCAAGAGAAAATGGGCCTTTCTAAGGTCATGTTAGACATGGTGTCCCCATTCATGATGGTAGCAGAAATGGCTTCTTCGTTCCACTGTGCTAGAAGGATCTTGTTTTATGGATCTTTGCATAATGCAGTAAGTCCTGTGCATTGGAGTAGCATGTTGCTAGCCTTTCAAGATCATGGATTTAGAAATGGTCACCATCTGTGTAGACACACACAAGAGACTTAAATGGTTTTGAATAACCTTGGTGTGCAATACATTTGCTTCCAACATTTCAGGTAGAGATATGATTTTCTCAGGAAAGAATGACATTATATTTCCTTTCAGAAATGCGGCAGGTTCTGGACTATGATGGTTAATAACATCGGCTCTTAGGATGATTCAAACCCATTTTTAACTCCTGGCAGAAAACTTGTCTGTAAAGTAACTCAGAGCTGCTGTCTTCTAATTTCAGACTGCTTATAAAGGGAACCAGTTGAATATTTCTCTCTTCTTTTTTTTTTTTATTAGTGCAGCTGAAACAATTTTCCTTCTCAGCACACAAATGAGGCAGTACACCTTGGATATTTTACCTTTTGTCAAATAGAGTTTAATCTCTAGCTTTGAATTTGAAAGGGCCTATGTTTTTAGACATAATATCGAGCAGTGGTTAACCCAGGCGTACGTCTTGCCAGCTTTGATTTTTATAAGAGTTTAATCTCAGTTTGTATTTCAATTTGTAATGCTCAAATTGATTTTCATTTGGAAATAAATCCTGTTGCTTTCAGCCTTAGTGAGGTGCATTCCTGAGCTGGTTTTAGACAAGTGCTGCATGATTGCAGATCTGCATCAAAATGAACATACTCCCCATGAAATTGCCCTGCAAAGCCTAATTCTGCTCCTGAGGGACTGAACAGCTTCATGTGGTGCATGAATCCCTGTCTGCCGCAGCCTTCCGTCCCAGAAGCAAGCAGGCATTTCTCCAAATGGCTGCTGTTCTTCTGCCACAAGAATCGATTGTTTGCAAAGATAATTACTTGGAGGTGAAAGGAGACCTGCATAAGACATGTGAGATGGTGGATCTGATGACTCTGCCAGTGTTCTTTTCAAATGAATATTAATATTTTCCAGGTACCCAGTCGGTATTGAATTGTGCAGTCTGAATGCCTTGCTGCTGTTCCTCAACTGTTTGTTCAGTACAGGCATGTTTAACATGAATTACAGGAACTCGGTGTTACAGAAGGCATTAGTTATGATTCTCTTTCTTGGGAGAACAGTGTTATCAGCTACTTCCACAACCCGCAGGTCTAATTTCCTCCTGCCTTTACCATCACTAAACCTCTATAGCCACAGACTTCAGCTTTTGTCCATGCACTTATCAGTGGTGAAAGGTATCCGGTGTCCTGAAACAGATGAGGATCATCATCTGAACAAAATGATGGTTTTGGGACATTCAGCATCTAGTTAATATTTATGATGATAGTAAGTTCTTCTTTAAAACAAAACTTTTAGGGAAATCCCATTAGAGCGGCATGAGCTGAGCACAGTTAGAAGAAAGCAGAACTGTTCTCCTGTACATCTTCCTGAAAGAGAGGTTTGTGATCTGAGAAATTCCTCTTTATCAGTCTGTAGGATCATTCAGGGGTGTAGTAGGATTTCGGACAATATCGAATCACACTTCACTGTATTTATGTGGTGGTTTTTGTTCTTTCCTGTGGCTTGATAGTGTTGCATTGCAGGTGCTTTTTTTTTTCCCCCCCAATCTGCTAGTAAATATTTTCTACATAGTTAACCCCCTTAATTAAATTTCGTTTAGTTACAGACTTTGCGTCTTACCGCAAATATTTTTTCACTAGTTTTCATGGAAAGGTAATAGGATTTGCATGCTGCATTTTAGGTGAGAAATAACAAACAAAACCTTTGTTCACTGCCACCACAGATTCTGAGAAGGTAAAAAGGTGTTTTTTACAGTAACAGTTTATTATGTATGCCATTCACAGCCTGTAATCCGTAGGCTTGGAAATGGATAACAGGTTCTGAGTTGCTTGCAGAGAATATAGAGTAGTCCTGTATTTCATAAAGTGGTAAAAAAGCTGTTGGACATTTGCATTTAAATTTGTCATGACTTGCTGCTAGGTACAAAGTATCATCTTGAAAGGTTATTTTCATGAGGGTTTTTTTCTGCCTTTTAAAGTTCTCTATTATTCTTTTCCTTTCTCTGATAGTGAACCTTTGGAGATGCTTCTAGTTATTTAGATACTCTGTTAGCTCTTGACAGACAGATAGGTTTCCATTATATCATAGTATTTGAAAGCGGTACTTCATTTTGCCTGTTCATACAGTCTTGTGTTGAACAGAATTATATCCAGTTATACTTAACATTTCTGTAAAACTACAAAAAATGAGGAGGAAATGGACTGTTTGTATCCAATCTCCTTTTTTTTCTCTCCTCCGCTCCTTCATAGAATTTCTAATCTGGTATCTTTGTTTTGTTTTAATTCTTGGTAACGAGTAATGTTGAGTTAATTGCCCTTCTGAGAATGACAGATGGTGATTTCCTTAAAGCTGGAAGATCTTTTAATTGTTTGGTGAATTATTTACCTCTTTCTCTTCTTCTGTGAGAGCTTTGCTTTGCTTGCATTGAATTTGTCAAAAGCTTGATCATGATTTTAAGTATAGTTTGGGGGATCTGGTGTTGGTTGTTAGCCATGCAGACAAATAACCTGCATTGTTAAAACCCAGGAAAGCATCTGCAGTAAATTATCTTTACATTAGAGTGTTTACCGTTTTTTGTCACTTGGTTTTGTTTAGTTGCAATGCAGAGGGGTTGATAGATAAATGTGTATGCGGGAAAATTCTTGTTATTGCTGCTGCTACCAGAGACAGGTGCAGGCTTTTAATTACAACAGTGTTTTATTTTATATTGCTGCTGATTTTTTCAGATGAATGCACTGGACACACTTGGTCAAACGGCGTTGCACAGGGCTGCATTAGCAGGTCACTTGCAAACCTGCCGGCTGTTGCTGAATTACGGCTCTGATCCCTCCATCATCTCTTTACAAGGCTTCACAGCAGCACAGATGGGAAATGAAGCAGTGCAACAGATTTTAAGTGGTGGGTAAAAATAAAGGCTCGTGTATTTGAACTTCAGCTTCTTTTACAGCCATCCTGTGCACACATCTATACTATGTACTGCATGATACTTCTCAGGAAAAGAAAAAAGGGCAAAAAAAGCCCTGCTCAATTCAGTGATTTTGTGCAGAGCAGGAAATAAATAAACGTCTTGTGGATTTAGAGCATGCTGCTGTACGGGGAGATTATAGGAAGGCAGATATGAGGAGTCTGGGGTTTTGGTAACAAGTTCCAGGGTAGCTGGAATATTGCTGAACAGGTGAGAAACCTTTTTCCTCTTCTCAGCCACCCTTGTTAGGTACTCCATACTTCAGCAGTCACAAGGGTGTTACTGCCTGAAAAATACTGTTGGTTGCTAAACCACTTGAACTTTCACTTCACATCTCTTGCTTGTCCAGCAGAAAGACATTTTATTGTGAAAGTGCTCTGGATACTGTTCAGATAACAGTGTGTTTATATTTTGCATTAAAAAGGTGAATCAGTTTTTGAAGAGGTTGCCACCTTTTTTCATGTAAGTGCTAGAGGGTTTCCATCCTCTTACCAGTATCACATTTGAATTTTTGCAAATAGGGAGAAGAATAATTGATCAGTAGCTACTGCAGAGCAAGTAACTCAACTTACAGCGGGATATGCATGTAGTCAAAGAAAGGCTGATATCCAGATCGATGGGAAGACCTATGGTAGCTAGAAACTCAATTTCCTATAGTGTTTTCAACAATGTTAGCCTGTAACAGGCAAAAAGAAAAAAAAAAAAAAGAGGCATTTTATAGGAGTGCAAGGATAGACTGCTTTGAAGTGTACCCACTCCTGAGATGTAGCTGGTTACACAGGTGTAGCATTACCTGTGTAAAATATGCACATGACTGTATGTACGTGTGTGGAGAGAAGAATGTTAGATATGACTCAGAAGACAGTAAATATATCTCCTGCTGTTAGAGATAATAGGAGTTTGATTTTTAAAAAAGACAGTACTGGCAAGTGTTCTGACAACATTCATTTGATTTTGAATTAAAAATTCATTTTCACTGACCTTTTCTAGGGAACCTCAGATGTCATACTCTACTGCTTTTCACTGGAGAGGTAGCAGCTTTCTCTTACAACCCTGAAGGTCTTCAAGAGTGAAAGACTTGAAAGCTGAAAAAATGCATGTAGTGTAGATTGTTGATGCTTTGTTCTCTATATTTCAAAGCTAGTAAGCGAATGCGGAAATTATTTACAAAATATTACTGCCTGTTCATTTTTTGTAAGATAGGGTTAAAGAAATTTTTAAATGTTGGAGTTGTTTTGGTAGAGATTGTTACATGACTTTCAAGTTCATAGCTTAAAATATTTTCTATACATACTGGAAATTTTTTTCCTCACGCTTGACTGCTGAGCTACTTCCTAACTCTGGGATAACAACCATGAAAACAGCTTTCCAATGGCATAGTGGCCAGTGGATACAGCTTTACTCTAGCTGCTTGTGATTTTCATAGGAGTATGGCCATGTGATGTAAGAAAACCTGTAAAGTGAACTTCCTAAATTTTTGAAATGCTTATTAGAAAATGCTGCTAGTTTTGCTTTTCTTGAAGAGTAAGACTTGGTTTTTTGCAGCCTTTTAGTACTCAAATTCTCATCTAGTGGAATTGAAATTTCTTTTTCCTGTAGTGATTAGATTGTATTTCTGATTGATTTCCTTTTTTTACCCTCACCAAAGTCGGGGTCTTGGCTATCTTCGGAAGACAAGGTCAGGAGTCCAGAGAAAAGATAAAGAATTGCTAAGGAGCGGAGCTTTGGATCCAGTATAGGACTTAGCCTTACCTGTTCTCTCCCTGCCTCAGGATACTGAGATCATGGTGCTACTGGGGAGAGCAAGGGAAGGCAAAGGACTTACGATGAGGAAGGTGTGAACTGAATTCCTAACCCGCTCCAACAGCAGGAGTTCGATGCTTATTATGCTTTGCCCACAGTCACTAACATTTGTGTCAAACCCCTGCTGCCATCCTTCTCTTGCAGCATGTGTTTGAATCACTTAGAATCATAGAATCATTTAAATTGGAAAAGACCTTTAAGATCATCGAATCCAACTGCTTGCTGCTGGAACTGCTCCAGAGGATAGAGGTAGGCTTGAGGAAAGGAGCTGGCAGCTTTGGCTGTATTGATTAAAGGTGCTACTGTCTGTCCCTCTTCCAAGAGCACTCTCAGCCTTCCTTCAACCGAGAGCAATTCTTCACCTAACAGCTGAGCTTGTAGGAGTTGCTTCTCACTTCCTCCTCATAGTGGGTATGGAGGCAGGGAGGTAGCAAAAAGCTACAAAACGCCGATCAAGAAGAGAAAATAGGGCTGCAATAGGAAATACTGCCTCAGAGTGAATAGATAAGTTGCTGTCCTTCTGTAAGAATAGCTGGGTAAGAAAACAAACAGCCCTTTCTACACATTCTCCACTCCTGTGGTACACTCACAGATTACATTGCAAAGTCAGGCATTGACTGGGTTCCGGGGGTTCCGCAGACACTCTGTTAGTCTGTAAGATGTACTTTCTCGCAAGGTCTCTGCAGTTTCTTCTCAGGACACAGTACCAGTTCTCTACATTTAAAGAAGTCTTTTAGGTATTTTTGCTGGAGTTACATTCCCATCTAGAATGAGTTTAGCCTGTTACAAGACTGACTTCCTTACAGCATTCTTAGAGGTCTGCAACCCCAAGTTCACCTTGCCCATTTGTATTGACATAGGCAGTCCTTTCTGTCACTGATCAGGCAGCATGCTGACAAAACTTCTATTCCATAAATCCTTGAGCTTGAGAGGAGTGGCTTCTACAATATAAAGTAGTTTCTGTTAAAAATGAAGTGATCCAGATTGCCTTTTCAGCTCCTTTTTGAGCAACACTGAAGAACTCGAGGGATAGCTAATCCACTCCTCCTTTCCAGCCATTTCTTCCTCTTTCCTCAGTACATGCTTGCTTTCTCACAGCTGTATTTCTAATAAAAAGTGGGGTAAAAAAAGAGTTTTGAAGCCAAAATCCTGTCATTGTCTTACTTTTTTACTCTTTATATGACTGTATCTCTTTCAAGGTCTCCTTTTAATCACTGTGTCATTCTTCTGATTCTGTTTTTAACCACCCTGTGTTTATACCAAGGGACAGCTCTCATTGTTGGTATGAAGTGCAGTACATGACTGGAACATCATAAAGCAAGCCGTTGCCGTGTGGCCCAGGGCCATCTTAGAAATCCTGTTCCCTCGTCACTGCGTTGTAGCAGGAGATGTAGCACGAGTGCAGAGTGCAAAGGCTGTGATTTGGCTGCTGAGCAGAGCCCATTTAACCCTGGCTGTGCACTGGCACCTTGTGCAGTCTGCTGAAATTGTTGAGGAAGGTGCTTTTGGTCTTCAGCAAAACTTTGAGGCTGGCCCAGTGAGCATGTATATTTCTTAAATGCAGAACGGGTCATTTTTTACCATAGATAGGATTAGTAAAGCATAGAAATTCCATTTGGCAGAGTAATGTCAGCTCAAGAGTCTAAATCTGACTGGTTTACACTGAAACTAAGGTTCCTTATTCAGCCGTTTAGGCAATATGAACTTGAACATCACAACTCCAGGTGTGTTTTTACAAATGTCAACAAACTTCTCACCCCCCTAGTTTGGAAAATATGTTGAGCTCAGGTTAATATAATTTAATTATCCTAAGTAATCCTCAAATCCTAAAACATTTTTCTCCATGTAGAAAGTACACCTGTGCGCACATCAGACGTGGATTATCGGTTGTTAGAAGCATCCAAAGCTGGAGACCTGGAAACTGTGAAGGTAGGTTTGAGCAACACATGTTAATTTTCCATTTTGTATTGCTGTGTGAGGCTTGTGGAAGCCTCTGCTACATGAGTTGTGGAGGTAGTGCACAGTGGATGGCAAATCACAGAAAATGAGAAGGCAAACATCTTCGTGGGTTTTTTTCTAGAAAGCAGTGGATTAAGATACTGAGGTGTTTCTCTTGAGTTTTTGGTTGTTCATTCTCCCAGTCCTTCACACACTCCTGTCTTCGATGGATACAAATGTAGTGTTGCAGGTACGGCCATAATTCTTTGAAGGGGCCCCTGTGATGCTCAGAATCACAATTGAGTAGAAAAAAGCCTCAGGTGCTTGATTCAGTCGGAAGGCAAGCAAACAAAGGTGTTAACAGACAGCAGACTTGACATTTTAAGCCTTCCTTAATCTGAAGATGAAAGGTCAAGGCGTGGAATCCCAGCATCACAGGAAGGTTTGATCTTGTCTTTCATTCTTGGTCTTTGAGCAAAATAGCCTGAAGATAGACTGTTTTGCATGCATTCTCACCTTGAATGTCAGTGTCACACAAATTAATATTCAAACAGCAGCAGTTTTTTTGCACCAGCAGCTTCTTTGACTGCCAAACTCAATATTTATAGATTTCTGAAGACAGCATAAGCTGGAAATGGTAACGTATCTGGAGAAAGTTACATGGTCTTGAACCTGGTGCTTGATGATTCAGAGGGTCACCCTTTCTAATACATTAGGGGGAGCTAAATTGCAAAAAGAGTTTACAGATATTTGCAAAGCACTCATTCTGCAAAGCTTCATTCTGCTTCCATCTTTTAAGTCTTGTTTGTTAGGGAAGTACTTTCACCCATAAATTTAGAGCAGCTATTTTTTTAACTTTGCCTAAGTGGAAAGAAATTTCCTGAAACGTAACTTCTGAAAATGAATATATAATAATAAATGGATCAAATTTTGTTTTGAGGTGTTTGGGGATGATGGTTTGGAGTTTTCCTCTGGTTTTTGTTTATTTGACTTTTTTTTGAGGGGTGGTTATTTGTTTTAGTTCTGTACTAGATTTTGGTTTCTTCTTTTGTCTTTGCAGCAACTTTGCAGCCCTCAGAATGTGAATTGTAGAGATTTAGAAGGCCGTCATTCAACACCGCTGCACTTTGCCGCAGGATATAACCGCGTATCGGTCGTGGAGTATCTGTTGCACCACGGGGCAGATGTGCATGCCAAAGATAAAGGGTACATTTCATTCCATGATATGTTCCATTGCTTTCTGTTAGTGTGAGACTTCTACCCCCTTTTATTCATTTTGCTTCAGATTTTAGTGATCATCATGTTTTTCGCCTGAAAAAACCTATTTTCTGCATTGTTCCTGCCGTCACTGCAGGGAGATTTATAGACCATTAAGGTATACTTAGCTTTCTGGCACAGCCATTGTCAAATATGTATCTGACACTGTAATATATGATCCTTCTCTTCCCCTTTTTGCCCATTTTGGAGAGTTCATTGTGCTTAAAAGCAGCCTTTAAGTTATGTCAGTTGATTGTAAAATTAGTTTTGAATTGCATGAGGTAAAATGCCAGCGTTAACTCTGGTAATTTTTTTTAGTTCCATTAGTTAGCTTTTATTATATAGTTAGTTATTTATTCAGTTAATGCCTAGTTAAATGATACGAACTGTTTACAGGTTTTTGCATTATTTGCAAGGAATCACATAGAACAGCATGATTATATTTGATCTTTCACTCCAATATATTGGTTCAGGTGGGGGATAATTCATTTCCCATGCTAAAATACATTCAGGCTCTCCCTAAAAGAGAAATGTTTGAGTATCTGTCTGTATCTGTCAGGTGTGCAGTGCTTACTAACAACTGTACTCCAAACCCATCGTATAGTGTTACACCTTTCCTGAAGTTTACACTCAAGTGGCCAAAGTCAGAACATCAGTGATTCTTGCAATTTAGTGTTTGGCTGTTGTTAACAGTACTGAAGTTACTCGCTTTTGGAAGTAGTAACATTGGTGCTTTCTAAGCATTTAAAAGTCTTGTGGATGGTAATGGAAGAAGGATAATGAAGTTTTAAAGGGTTTTTTAATAGCAGGGAAATAGCACCATGAAAATTGGGAAGACTGAAAGATACTGTAATGTCTGGCAGAAATGAGGGTTTTATCTATGGGAAATTTGTGTGATTGCGTATTGGATTTTATTTTCTGTAGCTATTAATACTTTCTCTTTGATTAGTGGCTTAGTACCCTTGCACAATGCCTGTTCTTATGGACACTACGAAGTGGCTGAACTCTTGGTGAGGCACGGTGCTTCTGTCAACGTGGCAGACCTGTGGAAATTCACTCCTCTGCATGAAGCAGCAGCAAAAGGAAAATATGAAATCTGCAAGCTGCTTTTAAAAGTATGTGATTTGGAGTTCTCAGATGTGTCTTTAACTGTGTATATGTTTATTTTTGCTGAAGATTAATTAATTAATACAAAGTTGATTGCTTTCAGCGAGTTCTTTATGGTGTCTTTGAATCTGTTTTCATCTTACAGTTGTCAGATGGTTTCTTGTGTAACATGAGTTCACTTACAAAGAATCATCAGTACAGTTACTTTTTCCAGTACATATACTATTAGCCAAGTAGGATGAGACTCTCAAACTGGAAAAAGCAGCTGGTTTTGTGCCCAAACAAACAAACAAAACCCAAACAAAACCACAAAACAAAAAACCAAAACACCTTATCCTATTCATCCCTTTCTGGAACAGTTACTTCAGTTAAGTAAACCTTTGTAAATCCTTATGCAAGAGTGTTACAGACCAGTGACTGAAGGTGGGTCCTAAATATCTGGCATGTGAGAAATTTGAAATGATTATGTTAATGTATAATTTATCAAGCTCCTGAAGGACATGCATATTAATATACTGTGGAGTAAATATTCATTATAATTAGTGGAAGAACCTGTAAAAAGCATGAGGTAATGCCAACATGTTTCCAGTGAGAAAAATGAGTTTGAGAGACTTCTTAACATAAGGTCATATCCTGCTGTAGGAGGATATGGTAAAAGAGGGTGCTAGAGTAGAATTTCTTGCCAATCCCAGTTCCTGTTTAGCTTTGCCTACTCTCTGTCCCTCTGAAGCACAGCATTTCAAACAGGAGTAAGTCAGAATACAAGTAGTCTTTAAATGATGAGGCTCTTCCCCATCCACTCTTCATTTGCTGCTGCAGAGCCTTGCTATTTCCCTCCTATCTCATTAATTATTTAATTCGGTTAACAAAAAAGCATTCAGAGGGGGTTAGCACATCAGTTTGAAACACATCTGCAGCAGAAACCGGAAGATACTCAGAGATGTCTGTGGAGTAGGCACAATGATGGCCATGGCTGTGGTAGTAATGCCTGAATAGACACGTTAGCGCAAGCTGTAGGAGTACTCATAATGTCTCAAGCACAGCGTTACTTCTGTGGACACCAGAGACCTCTGGAGTTTGCTGATCATTCCACTGGATATGTAGCCATTTTTTGTGTTCAAAGGATCCTGAGTGGATATATGACAGGAAATAGAAAAGTGCTGAAATCCTTCTTTTGGAAATCGCTCTTGCACTAGAGCTAAATATGCCCTTAAGGTGACACAGTTTTGTAAAGGCTCTGGGTGTCCATGGTTATGTGCTCACGCTGCAGTTTGCTCAGGGCTTCTGCTGTATCTTTTCTGCCAGCTGGCAGTACTCTCAGTTCTGCTGAGCTGTGGATGTTGAGCTTGACTCCTCATGACTTGCGCTCTTTCTGACCTGTTCTGCTTGAAGAAGGAAACAAAAATGTGCAGGCGTTTTGGAGAGACTTTTCTTCTTTCATCAGCTTTCTTTAAAATTACCATCTTCATTTGTTTCTATGCCTTTTAAGGGGTCTCAGAAGGCACTGCCTCTTCATCTAGATACTTATTCTGGAGAGCCATTGCAGTCTAAAAGGCTTTGTGAAAAGAGTGCTCTCTTCCCAAAGCATCACAGATGTGGAACTGGTTCTCTGTAATCATGATTCTGTCCCTTTCTGTCCCTTGCTGTTTACCCTTTACACCCTGAGCATTGCTGTACTGCTTTCAAATACAAGGCAGTTAATTCCTTCTGCTCTCCCCATCTCCAGCTTATTCCCTGTGGCTCACACTAACACAGCTTTGCCAGCATCCCCAGTGAGAAATGGCAGGGTAGACTTGCTGCCCGGGTTTGACCACTGTGTTTGAGTATTCTGAAGGGACCAGCCAGAGAGCTATAGTGCCAGCAGCTGCCTCTCCTTATCTGTCTTTGCTTTTCCCACTGCTGCTGAGAGAGGAGCTGTCCTCCCACAGAACTGTATGTGAACGTGACTCACACCATATGCTGTATGTAGATGTATGTTCCTGCCCTTGTCCCATGCACCAGTACTGTGTTCCACTCACTGGCTGATCCGTATGTTTTACCAGCACAGACATACTCCAGCAGTCATCCAAACTCACTTTCCCGCCAAAATGTTTTCCTCACTGCTTTCTGGGACCTGCGAACTGCTTAAGATGGTGCTGTTATCTATTGGAAAATGTATAAATTAGTGGTTTTTTAGTTCTTTTCTCAAAACAAGTGCCTTTCGATAGCAGGGTGGCATTTAGTGAAACTTGGGGCCTGGCTTCACTAGCTCAGAAAGGTGTGCTGAGGGAACACCGCTGGCAGCAAGTTTGCAGGAGAAGAGAAGGATTGGCTGGCAAGGCATTTGCCTACTAATACAGTTGATAATTCATGTCCCTCGCCTTGTCTTGTGCCACAAAATAGTGACTCACTTACGTGCACTGCTCTGCTCATGGTTGTGATAGCGGTGTTCCACTTTGCTCTTTGCAGCATGGAGCTGATCCAACAAAGAAGAATCGAGATGGGAACACTCCTCTAGATTTAGTGAAAGAAGGAGACACAGATATCCAGGACTTACTGCGAGGAGACGCTGCCTTGCTAGATGCTGCCAAGAAGGGGTGCTTAGCACGAGTGCAGAAGCTATGTACTCAAGAAAATATCAATTGCAGAGACACCCAAGGAAGAAATTCAACACCGCTACATCTTGCAGGTGGGTGACTCACCAGGTTTTAAAGGCTGGTATATTTATGATAGGGCTACAGAAGTTAATCACCAAAACCAGGGTTGGTATAGTAAGAGTTTCAGAGAGGATTGTCCTGTACACAATTGTTAACTTTGGCAGCAGTATTTCAGGACATAATACAGTTACTAGGTAAGAGGAGCTTTTGCAGTGGAAGATTTGCTTTAGCTTGACTGTCGTAATAATTTTTCTTAAATTTAGCTTTCCTAATACCAGATTTCCTGTGCCTTTTCTACAGCTGGCTACAACAATTTGGAAGTAGCTGAATACCTTCTTGAGCATGGTGCTGATGTTAATGCCCAGGACAAAGGAGGATTAATCCCCCTACACAATGCAGCATCCTATGGGGTAGGTGCAGGCATTCTTGCCATTCGTAGACAAATGAGGAACTCCTTAAAGTCATATCCAAAGACAGTTATTTTGCAGCTGTCTTGCTGTGAACATAGTTCAGGTTTTGATGGCATGAAACACTTGTTGGGCTTAGTTGCTGTTGTGAGTCCTGTTTGCAGTCCACAGATCTAAGACAGACAGAGATTCCGCTGTGCTGTAGCAGTTAAAGGCCGCGGTTCGGAAAGATCACTAGAACATAGCTTTTGTGCAGGCAAGCAGATACGCAGTATTAAACAGTGTTAAATTTGGGATGACTGTTGAAACAGAAAAGACCTCAAGTTGTTGGTGAAAGACTTGGATGGAAGGAAGAGGATAATACCAGGGGATTGCGTCTAGGTGACAACAGGGAAGTGGAGGTCTGTTACAGTTGGTCTCTGGTGGGGGGAGCTCTTGCTAAAGCTGAAGCATTGAGGGGCTACTGAGTTTGTAGTATGGGTGTCCTCCTGGGCAAGGTGTCTACTGCAGTGGAGATGCAGTGGCTGATTCAAATCCTTTTGGATGAGGCAGGCCTTCCTTCCTCCATATAGGAGGAAGCATCTATGTGCATGCCAGTTGCAGAGATGGCTGGTAGATTTTTTACAATCAGTTATTAACTATGAATGAGGTGAGAAGAAATCTCTTGCAAATAATTATACAGAGACAGTGCTTGAGAAGATCCCAGCAGTGTGCTTATGGTCAGGCAGAGAACATGAAGCTGAAGAAGTAGTGTTTTTGAAGGTCTCATCGTATGCTTTGTCTATTGCTACCTGGCCCTGGTACAAGAAGAGCAAAATCTGGGAGAGGTGATCATAATAGAACCACGATTGCTTTTGTTTGAGAGCCAAATGAAATAAGTACCGTGTTCACCTTGATTGTAGGAAAGTGTATCGATGAAACTCAGCCTGCACTGTTTGTGTTGGTTCTCTACCCCAGTCTGGGAATCCCAGTGTCCTAAAGAGCAAAAAGCTCCAAATCCTGCTGGAGGTTTAGAAATGCAACACATTAATTCTTTTACGATACTGGGCATTATTGTTCATCAGCATCTGCATAAACATTAAATTCCCAGGATGTTCCTTAGATCTAGAGTTACATTCTGCTGCAAAGTTTGTGTTGTTTTCAAGCATGTGAAACCAAACCACGTTTGACATTCCTTACTGGCACAGGGAAATGTTACAAGATTGGTTCGAACTGATTATCACTTCTGAAAATCATAATGCCAATCTAATCTGGTTGTCTTACTTTCTCTAGGAAAAGTTAATGAGGCAGCATTTGGTGCTTTTCCATCACCTTAGTTACGGGTTACTGTGTACCTTTCCTGTGGTAGCCCACACTTCTGTCTGAGCTGTCATCAGCCCGTTCAGATCTCTGTGATGGGAGTTAGAGAAGAGATGAGTACTGGTTTCACAAGTCCATAGCTGGCAGGTTTCACAGGCTCAACCTTTTCCTCACAAAGTATCTTCAGTTCTCCCACCCGGCACTTCATGATGCGTGTCCCTCAGTAGGGTTTCATGTGGCAGCAAAGTCACAGGAACAGCAACTGCTTTAAAAGTTTTGCAGAAAGTAAGGTCAGCAGTCTTTTCAAACTACACTTATTCAGAGATCAAGCTCTTTTACAAGAGCTGCTGAGAGTCACTCAATTGCCATCGAGAGGAAAAAATCTATTGGCAAGTCGTCTTGGCTTCTGCTTACGATTTCAGTGTTTCTTGCTCCTACCTACTCGTTTTGATGACCTGCTTTTTTATTTCATAGCTGTATTGCACAAGTAATTTTATTGGTCAGAAGCAGCCAACAATTTTATTTGCCAGTTTGCTGTTCTCTTATTTTAACTTGGGAGACATCAGGGATGGGATATCAATGGAAGCGTGGGGTTATAAGATCAGTACTTTTATAGCCCATGTAAAACAGTTGCCCCTTATGACACTCATAATGCATTTTACAAATGCAGCTCTCCCATAAAATATAATTTGAGAAAGAACAAAATCGTGCCACCACAAATGGGTTCAAGGTCTTGCAGGAAACTGCAAGAAGGAAATAACGTGTGACGACTTCTGTGTACATACATTTAAGTGGTGGCTCAACAGTACAACACATGGATCTTTAGAACATCTAGATTCCTATCATAAATGTTGCAGCCCTGTAAATTTGTGTTGCCAGTTCAAATTTGTCTACAAATATTCTGACAGTTAACTCTATTGGTTTTACGCTGGATCAAGTATCATGTCTGCTCCTGCTGCGGGCACAGACCCTGTGCAATGTACTTGGGGTGATTTGGCAGAAATACAGTTGTGTGCCTGATTGCAATGATACGTATGCTGGTGGTGATCTGGCAGCGCAAAGGTACAGATGACTGTGTAGCCACAGTGTAAAGTGGTACCTGAAGAGGTGCACTGCTGCATAGAGACAGGAGGTAGAGAAGTGGGAGAAATTAGAGGGCTCTCTAAGCACCGTTACCTCCAGCAGGAGAAAGGAAATACGTGTTTTACCAGTTCCGTGTTGACTAAGATGTTCTTCTGTTTTCTAGCACGTGGATATAGCAGCACTATTAATCAAATACAACACATGCGTAAATGCGACAGATAAATGGGCGTTCACACCATTGCATGAAGCTGCACAAAAAGGAAGGACACAGCTCTGTGCTCTGCTGTTAGCTCATGGAGCAGATCCAACCATGAAGAATCAAGAGGGTCAGACACCACTAGATCTGGCAACAGTAAGTTCGTGTTAGTGTGCCAGCCACAGGCTGCTCTGGAGGATTTGCTCTGCATATCAAATGGCTTTCTAAGGCATCCTCAGCTTTCTTTGCGGTGAGGTAAAGGGAGATGAGCATCTCCAGGATGCCTATTTGTGACTTTTTACCAGTGAGTGGGCTTTTTCCTTTGGCTGAGATCTTAACGTGGCTTGTGATTTAAGGTTTGCTTCTGCTTAAGAATTCACTCCTGGGATCAATCTCCTCATTGTCAGAAATAAACCTTTCTGAAACCTTCCCAATGACGGTCAATCTGTGTACTGTTGATGGTTATTTCTTTGCACCTAGGAGGAGATCACATGGCCCTTAGAGGAATGGGTTAATTCAGAGGCTAATTATGCTCAGTGTCTGCCTATTACCTCAGTTCCTTATTGTCTGATTCCAAAATAACATTCTAAGATTTGGAGGTGGCTATCAAACTTTTTTTAAAACTGCCATCCAGAAACTTTCTTGTTAGTGGTGGCAGTGGCAGCTGGTTAAATAGCTTCATAAGGTTATGTGAACATGTATGTTCCAGGTTGACCAGTCTCGATGGAATAGATAATGCAACCAAATTGGATGCTGTGTCTGGTTATAGTGCAAGTGTCTGCTAAAGCCATTGTTTGATTTATGGAGAGTTCCAGAAATACCCTCCAGAATAATCTGAGCTCTAGAAAACTTTCTTTCTGATGAGGAATACAAAAACTATTTGATTTCTCTGGGCGACAGTAAGGATGTCTTAGTCATATTCTACAAGAACATGGAAAGAGGAAATTCTTGACAATGGGAGTCCTGCTTAATTTAGTCAACAAAGGCTAAATCCAGTTGTTAGCTAAGTTCATAATTCTCTGTAGCTCCTGTCTGTTGGTTTTTTCTATTATAACACTGTAAGATGTGATTATAGCAAAGTGGTAGTCTTTCCATTGAAACCCTGATCCACTGCAAAATGCTGCACCAGAAGTTGAGCCCGACAGAGAAGTTATGAGGTGGCATTGCCTGGCCTAGGTTGTGAAGGCTTTCAGGTTAAAAAGTTCATTGCTCTTCCTGGCTTTAACACCTATAAAGTCATGCTGCCAGAAAGGAAATTAGATGTACCTTCTCACATACCTTTAGAAATGGGGAGAACCCACTTCACCTGTGAATCAGAATGTTCTCACAACCATGAATCCCGTGTTAAAAAAGCTGGTAGTTTTCTTTTTAAGGGGGGAATAGAGCACTCAATTAAAACAAATTCAAAGAGGAATTCTTTCCGGAGATCAGTGACATGTGATAATAGAACCTCATGTTGAATGTTCTTTCTCTTTTGCAGGCTGATGATATCCGAGCTCTGCTGATAGATGCGATGCCTCCAGAATCGTTGCCTACATGCTTTAAGCCTCAAGCTACTGTTGTTAGTGCCTCCCTGATCTCACCAGCATCTACGCCATCCTGCCTCTCCGCTGCCAGCAGTATAGATAACCTCACAGGGCCACTGGCAGAACTTGCCGTAGGAGGGGCATCCAATGCTGGTGACGGAGCAGCAGGAACTGAAAGGAAGGAAGGAGAAGGTGCTTTTGCTGCTGGACAAGTTTATGTTGCCAGAAGTACAGTAGCTTAGTACCACAACAGGCCTTGCTTTACCTGAAAAGCATTTCTGATTGGCCAGAAAATACTTTACAATTTGAACTGTTATCTGCGTTTCAGAGTGTCTGATGCTTGTTCTGTGCTCACATGCTCTGCTAGGAGCATTGCTGGCTGTTCATCTGTGTTTACTGTCCGTGGTTAGGTCTGACGACAAAGACAGATCTGATTAGGTGCCCAGATGTTTGTTGTTGATTCTATACAGAAAATCCAATGAGAATTATTTTGGTGAAGGAATTATAACTGTGGTGGCTGGGGAATTTTGCTAAGGCTTTCAAAACCCTTTGATTAGTATCTGGAATGCGTGCTTTATGTCAGCGTTTAGGTGATTACATAGCAAAAATAACCCACCCTTCCTTTCCTTCTGCACTATGATTCTGTATTTGCCTCAGATCATCTGTGCTTTTTAGTAGTGGAGTCTGAGGGGGGAACAGTGATGAGCTTTGCACTGAGCTTTCATACAGTAGAAGTGGATTGTTTATTACGGACATAAACAAACTGTAAAAAGAATCAAGAGTTTGGCCTTTGGAGAGAATCAGTGATATTGCTTGATTTTTGTTTTTTAATTCAGGTGCATAGAATATAATGACTTATTTCTTCTCTTCTAGTTTCTGGGCTTGACATGAACATTACCCAGTTCCTAAAAAGCCTGGGTCTTGAACACCTTCGGGACATCTTTGAGACAGAACAGGTAAGTGGCAAGCCTTTTTAAGCCTGTGTGTTTAGTAGGTAGACTAATCTAATAAATTTAAGATGCTTTCATTCCCTGGTTGAAAAGGGGAAACAAAATAAACCACCTTCACACCTACAGAAAATCAAGTGCATCCAAGAAGACTGCAAATGAGTTGCCAGATACTTCATGGTTGTGTGATTCAGCTATCCGGTGTCTTTCACTTTCCTATACATACATGATGACTGCCAGTTTTTCTTGTATTCAGAGGGTGACTTTGGACACAATGGCTGTATCAGTTAGGTTAGAATGTCACATGTACTTGTCCTTCAGCAGTCTTGAGTCTGTGCGTGACGCTTTGGTTAGGTCTAGGAAACCTTCCAGTTTCACTCTGAGCTGAAGTAAAGGTCTGGTTTACCAGAGCCGAAGGCACACTAGAGAAGACAAAAACTACATTTCTTAATAGTTCAGGACTATAGCATTAACTGGGTTTTGCAGGTCTAAGTTTCAAATGGGATTGAGAAATGGGGAAAAAACCCATGTGGATTCTGTCAATCGTTCACAGTATATGAAAAGAATACAACTAATGTAATAGTTTCTCAATCATATGTTACTTTTTAGAGCAGAAGTACCTCTAATGTATTTGTAGCCTCTCTTTATGTACCATTTCTTAAATTTAACATGTTAAAGCTAGTGAGATGATTTGTCTGCATGAGCGGGATGGACACAGCGCTGGAAGTGAAAGGTGCAAGCGCAAGAGGTTGGATTTCATGTTGTTTATTTTTCCTCAGGCCTCTGCTGCTAATCTTTTATGAGGCGGTCAGGAAACAAACATTTGAAATATAATGTGTTGCCTACAGAAAAATTTCCAACCGTTTCCGTGAAACAGTTGGAGGAGGTATCTCCACAAAGTTAAAATACCATATAATCTTTTTTTCCCTTCCTGTATATGAAGCATAAGTTCTTTCATTAGGAACTGCTACTGTTAAGAAGCAAACCAACCTCAAACCAACCTATATTCTATGCACATTTCTTTTTTCTTATTATTTTGCACGCCTTCCTGTTACCATGCTGGTTCTGTTATACTTTTGCTTCCTTTACTCCTAACCTGTTTTTAAGATCTTCCCTTACTAATAAGATTTAATAATGCAGATCAGATTCATTATATACATTCATCATTTTGAAACTGTTTAGCTCCTCTTTTAAGTTTCTTTCTAGCAAGAATGTCATTTTCCTTAAGCTTATTGTTCTAAAATGCTTTTTCCAAGCACTGTTGTACCTTCATGTGAACCTTTTCACCTTGGCTCTTGCATCCTCCTGGTGCTTTCAGATATCTGGGTTTCTTCTAATTTGGTATTTTTCTGGTATTTTTCTAATGTTCTGCTGCACGTGATGAATGTCTTCAGTGTCTTTTCCACTGCAATCCCAGTAGGCTTGTTTTCTGCTCAGTTGGACAGATGTTCAGCGTAGCTATTAACTCCTTGCTTGTGTTGCTTTCTTTTGAATTAATGATACTCAGTTTGTAGTGGACAGAGTTCATACGTGCAAGTCCAGTTGTGCTAACAATCCAGCTTCTTTTGAATGAAGTTGTATGGTCTCCCATTATTTGCTGAGCTTCCTATTCTAGTTTAATGTGTAAATTTGGAAATAGATTTCATATAACTATCTCCTCCACATGAAGCCTTTTGTTTTTCACAGAATCACCTTGGTGGACAGTTGCTTTAAGTGTAATTTATTTAGCCTTTAACTCCTGTTCTTTAACAAAGTTTTTGACATCAGGTTTTATTACCTTTCTGCTTCCACCAATAATCTTTGTGACCTTGAAATCTAAAACCTTGTCAGGTGATTATAGATGTGTGTGTATATTGCAACCAAATGAACAGTTATAAGTGTCCTCACAATGTTAACTATTTGCAAAAACAGGGGAATAGTTGAGCATGACTTACTATAGCTGACCCACTGTTTTGATACACGTGCAAGTGTGGATATACACACACAGTAATAGCACACACCATAATAATGCTGATGTGAAAGCTTATAGAATATTCACTTATGTTTGTGTAGTGAAAATAATGAATTGTGCAACAATATAAAACTTGGAATGCTTCACACATATTCCCAGATTTGTCCCAGCATTTCTGTGCATCCTCCTTCTACAGAAGTAAAAACGTTGGTGGGAACCAGCTCTTTTTAATTGCTGTATGTGGAACACCTTCAGGCTGTAGCAGCTGGGTATGGTCCTGTGATAGGGAGAGGCTTGCCAGAAGGTGGCAGCAATTAGAAGTGCAGCAAAACATAAAATATACATGCTTGCTTGGTTGCACCATGAATACATTCCATTTTTTGAACTGATAGGTCTTCAGCCTTGGAAATCAGGCCAGATTTGCCAAGTGATTTTTGTGATCGTTTACCTTTCCAGATAACCCTGGATGTCCTGGCAGACATGGGGCATGAGGAGCTTAAAGAAATTGGGATCAATGCGTATGGACACCGCCACAAATTAATAAAAGGTGTGGAGAGACTTCTAGGAGGGCAGCAAGGTAAATATGACACTTGTATTGGTTAGTCTAAGTGTAGCATCCAGCAGGCTCCCAGAAGTCACCTTCTGGAAATGTGGGCATTGTCACCATGACTTGAAAGAATCTGATGTCAGGAAAATGTTCTTGCTGGCAGACCTGGTGTCTGGGTGGGTTGTGACAGGTAAACAATATGTGGAAGAGATACAGGACCAGGTGACGACCAGAGAAGGGACACCCCTGAGGCAGCTGTGGAGGCTGTGCCCGTTTCCAGGGTCTCTGTTTCACTCAGGCAGGAGCTTTTGGATTGATTTGCCCACAAGCCACTTATATCCTGAAGGATGGACTGGATGGAGCTTTTGCTGCCTGACACTTCTCAGATGCTTCTCTTGAAAGCAGAAACAATAAAGTGCAATTACGTCCCACGTGTGTTTTAAAGCCACTGCTGCTAACGAAAGCACTTTATCTTTTCAAGCTTGTGCTTCTGCTTTCTGTTTATTTTGCATTTCCTGCTGTACTGGGGTTATTTAAGAAGAATAATGATGATGCTGGATACAAATAGAGCTGGTATTGTGTTCTCCTGTTGGTTTTTATTCCTTTAATTCCTTCTCTTTGCAGGCACCAATCCTTATTTGACTTTCCACTGCGTGAGTCAGGGGACCATTCTCCTTGATCTTGCTCCTGACGATAAGGAGTATCAGTCCGTAGAAGAGGAGGTATTGCAAGTACCTTTCTTAATGCTCCAGTGAAAGTTCATTTCTCTCTACACTTATAAACCCTCAGAGCTAAAGCATGCAATGCATGTTGAAAGTGATGAAGTATGTTTTGGTATATGAAATGCATAGATCTGACGTGAAGTTTAAGGCTCTTCCTTTGTCTTTATATAGAGAGCAATGATGGAAGTTATTTTGCTGTGTCCTGCCATTTTTTTTTTTTAATAAGTAGTCTGTTTGCTCACTTAGTGTTGTCCCTATTTTGCCTTTATGGTGTTATGTTTTGCATGTCATCTCATGGCAAGGGTTTCTACAGCTTTCCGGAGATAAGTGGACCTGTGAAAATCAAAGGCCATGAGTGAAGACCAAGGGATCGAGGCCTTACAAGTCTGTGGGCATTCTCTGTGCTCTGGCTGCTTCTGCATGCAAACCAGCTTGTCTTCTCTTGTCTCAGTGGCTTAGTTAATCTGTAACCCAGATAAACAGCTCTTGGATAATTGAGAGTTGACTGTAATTTTGCCTCCCACACACACATGCTCTTTTATTTAAGTAAATTAAAAGCAGATACCATTTTGAAAGAAAAGTCATAACAGAAAAGAGATTTTGTGAAGAGTTGTGTTTGGAAGAAACTCCATTTTACTCTGCATTTGCTATTTGTGTAGTGTTCCTACACTGTAGCACAGAAGTGTTGGGAGTCTTTTAGAAAAGTCTAGCTTTTCAGGATTGGTGCCAGCTTAGCCTGGAGTATTTTTGATTAGTAACTCTGTAAACTGGAGTTTGTGCAGATCTTTTGTATAAACTTGTCTAACAGAAAGGGTCACTTGCCTGCTATAGTAAATTAGGATCTTTATTTGAGCTGTTACTAAATGTTGTTGCTGGAGCTATAAATACCTCTGTAAAAGAGACAGCGAAACTGCTGAAAATCTCATGGGCTGCTAATGTCATAGGAAAATTTATAATGCAAGCATTTTTCTATCACTAAGAAATACAAATGGTACTCATTAGAAACACATTTGTTATTACTTCAAAATTGTACAAAATTATTTTGTATATTCATTTTCCAGTATTATTTTTTTCCTAATATAAAGCAGGTTTTTCAGTTGTGTATAATTTTGATAGCAAGTGTACTATTTTCCTTTTTCCTACATAGATTTTTATTACAAGGTTGGATAATTGCATCATCCAACTTCTCTGCTGTGGAACAGCATCATGCATTGGGTGCCTGAGAAATGAGGGTGTTCTTCAGTTTAAAATTGAGTTGGGGGGTGGGGGGCAGGGTGTTTTGACACCTTTTTATTACTTTTCAATCAAGATTGCCTGTTGTTGCCAGTGATTATACTGAGGTATTGCACTGAATACTTTGCCTCGCTAGCAAACTTTGTGTGCTGAACATGCAGTTGTGTTCATTTATGTAGATGCAGAGTACAATCCGGGAGCATCGGGATGGTGGAAATGCTGGTGGGATCTTCAACAGGTACAATGTCATCAGGGTAAGTTTCAAAACCACCACTTTAATACTGTGTGGTAAAATAACTTGGTATTTATGCAGTCGGGCAGAATCGGTTTAATGGATCACCCTTTTATATTTAAAGTTCGTTGTTGAAATAATATTCAGGAGCAGAGCTAAAGCAAGTGCTAAATGCTAAAATTAGACTGATTGTGTGCTCTGCAAGTGGAATGAGGGAGAAGTATCCACTTGTCCTCTTAAAGGGGTCCAAAGAACTGATATTGAAGACAGAAGGGTGAAGAGCCTGACTTAGTTTCACAGCCTGATTTATTTTCAGAAATCTGTAACTCTTGCATTTGACTTTGCAGCACAGATTATTTTTTTTTTCTCAGTGTAGTTTTTTCTTGCCTTTTAAAAGATTTTTGGCAAGGTGGGGAAAGACGAAGCATGACTTTTTATTAAAAGTTTCTATCTTCCACTGCTACTTTGGATCTTCACACCTTCATCTTTTCCCCTGCCAACTAGAAAAACACCTTTTACAAGCCTTGGCATATCAGAAAATGGAGTGTTGTCTTTCTGAGGGAAAGTACACTTTCTGATTCCTTTTCTGGGGAGGAGGAAATAGAGGAGATCAGAACAGAACTCGGTTCCTGAGCTCCAGCAAACCCCTGTTGTGTATCTGTTTGAAAAGTGAGTCTGTGCAGGGCCTATGCGACTTGGCCCAGTAGATCATATGTCATGAAGCAAACTCTGCTTCCGTCTGATTGCCAACCGAAGGTGAAGTCCTTTACAGAAACCACAGTGGTATTAGAGCATGTGGCTGGAACGGTACCTCACCAGTACGTCTCCTAATTTCTTTCCTCAGAAGTTGTTTCATTTCATAAAAATTCGACCTAAACCAGACAGCAAGCTTCAAAAAGATAGCACAGGTTGCTCAACAAAGGTCAGAGCAGAGAAGAAGGATTTTCAGACAGTTTGTAGTGCTTTTTGGTATTACAAGCTCTGAGGGGAGAAGCCTGAAAGTCTTCCTTAAACCTGAGAGCTTTAGGCTGCAGTTTCACAATGGTTTTAACCGTCTGTAAGCGTGTGCTATCGACTTGTTTGAAAGACTTCAGCCTCGTGTGCGAAACAGCCGTGGGGTTTCTTTATATCATTCGTCTGTCTAACCCTTAGTTTCCCTGTCTAATTTATGCAAACTCTGTGAAACTGTATTCTATTTCAATTCCAATTCAAGTATGGTTGGACCTGTTGTACCACTGCAGATTCAGAAGGTCGTGAACAAGAAGTTGCGGGAGAGATTCTGTCACAGGCAGAAGGAGGTCTCAGAGGAGAATCATAATCATCACAATGAACGCATGCTGTTTCATGGTAAGGAAGTGATCTCTATTTGGATGTACTGATATTTTTAAAAAAAAAAAAAGCTTACAGGGACCAGCAGGCAATGTTAATGTTTTTGTGTCGCCATCCTGTACGGTAATTGGATTTGTACACCAGAAATGCAGGGGTGTTGGGGGTGGTGGAGTTAGGCTGTGTGGTTACTGCAATCTGAAAAGCTACACTAGGTTAAAAAAATAACACCCTAAAGAAAAAAGAAAGTTTTCTACTAAGCTGTGTCTTAGTCATTTCCAATAAAGCTGCTAGGAGGATGTTAGTGCTGCAAGAAAGACAGAGTATCTTCTGAAAGTGGGGAGCAGCACACAGTAAAAGCATTTTACCCTGGCACTTCAGGCAAAGGACAAAACCAACTATGAGTTTCAGCAAGATGTTCTCTAGAAGCATCCAGAAGCGCCTACAAATGACAGTTGCCTGAGGGCCCTCCTGCCCTAGATCCTTCTATGATTCTGCGTAGGAAATTGGGTTTGGGTATGATTGTCCTGACATCATGCCCCATCCTAACCAGTACTGACTGCTGGAGAAGGTGTGTGCTGACAAGATAAACTGCACTGAAATGTGAGTGGGGGGAAAGCCATTTAATGAGATCTGTGAAATGAGTAAGAAATATGAGTCACACGTGGGATCTTGGTAAATAATGATAAATCCCACACATGCTGCATCCTGCTGGGTATCGCCCCCTTCCAGCTGACGGAGCATGCTTTCTGGTATTCAGTGGTCTGTTTGAGGCAGACAAGCTCCTCTTGACACAGAGTCCTGTTTTACTATACAGCTTAACAAGTGTGTATGATAACACATCATTTCGTGTCATTCTCTTCTAGGGTCTCCTTTTATTAATGCTATCATTCACAAAGGATTTGATGAAAGGCATGCATACATTGGAGGAATGTTTGGAGCTGGAATTTACTTTGCCGAGAACTCCTCAAAAAGCAATCAATATGTGTATGGGATAGGGGGAGGAACAGGCTGTCCCACACACAAAGACAGGTCCTGTTACATCTGCCACAGGTATGAGTCCAGCAGGGTTCCCTATATGTAATTCTGGCTGTCCTGGTTTTTACGATCCTGGCACAGGATGAATTGCAGGGAAAATAGCCACTTGAGCTTGGTCATGGCAGAAAAAATGACGTTTTCTGTTTGTCAGAACTGAACCAGAAAAGGATATAAATGCAGCAAGTTCCACGGAAAGGTCAAAAATTACATCTAAGCATTCAGTGAGTATAAATCAAGTGAATTGTGGCTCAGGAAAAGGGCTTGAAACAGCAAGTTTGAAAACAAGGAGTCAGAGGAAAATAGCAATTAAACTCCAAGCACTCTCAGAACAAAACTGCAGTGCAAAGTGGAGGTCAGCAGAACAGCGTTGTACTACAGATCGGATAATTTTGGGGGTAGTGAACAGGAGTTAATTACAGCTTTGTTTTCTACCAGGGTACATCAGTGTGCTTTTTGCACTGTGACACCTGTCCAGGCCCTGCTGGTAGGAACACAGGGAGAGTTTCAGCTTCTTTCCACAGCTTTATATAAAGTGAACTAGAACAGGCCTCCATGTCAGGGCTAAACAAAGTCTGTGTTTTCCCTTCTGCATGTCAAGAAAGGCTTCTTCCTGTGACAGGCTTTATATACAGCCTTAGAACTGGTTTCTAAGAGTGTTTCTCCAAAAAGCCTTGAGAAAGTAATTGTAACAGAATAAGCTCAGAAGTCTGAAATCATTCTGGCAGCATACAACTCCTAGTAAGATATTTTAAAATACTGTGTTTTCTTTTTTCCCTTTTAGACAAATGCTTTTCTGTAGAGTGACCCTTGGAAAATCCTTTCTTCAGTTCAGCACGATGAAAATGGCTCATGCCCCTCCAGGGCACCATTCTGTTATTGGCCGGCCGAGCGTGAATGGACTTGCATACGCTGAATACGTTATCTACAGAGGAGAACAGGTGTGTGGGTTAGCAAGGGCTGGGTTTGTGGACGGTCAGAGCTTGGAGCTGGAGAGGGGATGTGAGTGGTTTCCGTACCAGGTGCGTTCTGATAACCTGGTTCATTAGGTTATTTTTTTTTAAATTTAATGTGGAAATAAACAGTGAACCATATCAAGCCAGCACATGCTACTCCTTTGCACCGAGCTGCTCTGATGTACACCATCCAGAATTGCCTAATTCCCCTTGTGCAGCACTGCTAGAGTCTGTTAAAGAGTTGTAGTTTCAGGAGGCACTGGTTCTCCCATTGCATTTTACTGGCATTACTACAGTAACAGGAGACGTGCATTTCTGGGGTCTTGTGGATGATGATGACAGCGGACCCATATGGGTCTATGGACCCATAGATTCCCAGCAGTGATAGTGTCCCTGTCTGTCAAGAGACTACCCTTAAATGGCAGCTGAACTAGCACAACAATCCTCAGGAGGTGATTTTTAATCTGAGTAACTCAGCTAGGCCCTTACCCTAGAAAAGTGGTTTGCTTACTACTGTGGATGGCTCCAAGATTATAGAATAAATTCAGGTTGGAAGGAACCTTGGGGAGGTCACCTAGACCAGCCTCGTGTTCAAGCTGATTCAGACCAGATTGATGAGGGCTTGCTTTGACCAGGCAGGTCTTGAAGGCCTTGGAGAATGGTGTTTAAAAGCACCTTGTTCCTCTAATTACCTTCAGAGCAAAAATATGTTCTTTGTATCCAATAGGAACCTCCTCTGTTTTATTCATCTTATTCTCCTGCTGCGCAGCTCAGAAAAGAATCTGGCTCTGTTTTCTCAGTAACCTTCCGTACATGATGGATGACTACTGTGAGGTCCCACAAAGCCTTTCCTTTTCTGAACTGGACAAGCCCATCTCCCTCAGCTGCCTCTTGCTTATCCTGGGCTTTCTCCCCCTGACTGCCTTACTGGTCCTCTGCTGAGCTTGGCTTCAGCTTGTTGCCCTCTTTCTCGTATTGGAGGTCCCAAGCATTGTGTGCAGGTGTCTAGATGTGGCCTAGTGAGTACTGAACAAACAGCAGCCACCGCTGTGCTCAGCTGACTGGCTGTGCTGCTGTAGATGTACCACAGGATGCTGATGGCCTTTACTGCTGCTGGGACGCATTTGATTCTGCTTGACCTTACTGACCCCCAAGGGCCCCCAGCACCTTTCAGCAGAGCTGCTTCCCGTCCCGCAACATTCCAAGGAATTAGTTCATCCTGGCTGCATTTGCCCTTGCTGGATTTCAGGAGGCTTCTGTTGGTGTAGTCTCTTCTCATCGAAGTTCCTCTGAATGGGGCCCTGCCCGCCTGCAACTTCAGCTTTGTTCTGGGACTGAACCTCCAACCAGCTGTCTTGAGGAAATGCTGGACAAGCGCCTGGGTTATGCGGTGTGGGTGTGCCAAGTATTTTACTGCCACTAAAGGCATTTGCAAGTCAGTGAGCGTTTTAGGGTCAGACTACATTGGTCGTCTGAGATTTTTGAATAACGTACAGGAACTGGCTGATCTGTAGGATTATTGCCAGCAAGCAGGGTAACTCTGATTGTGAATTCCAGTTGCATGAACATTTCCTGGCAGCGTCTGCATGGAAGAAGCATCTGTCTTTCTACAAGTTTATTAACAAAGGTATTAACTACATCGAGCAGTTCCCACTTAGTGCTGGCTAGGTTTGAAATCTGCTTTTTCTTTTGCACTCTGCACACCTAGAGCTGACTCTTGCTCTGTCCTTCCTGATCGCCGTGTAGTGAAGTCCAGAATGTGAGCTTGCTGAGCATACCCCTGCATAAAGTAATGTGGGTTTTTTTCTTAACTTTCAGGCATACCCAGAATATCTCATTACATACCAGATTGTGAAACCAGAAGCTCCCTCACAGACAGCAACAGCAGCAGAGCAAAAGACCTAGTAGCTACAGAGCAGCGAAGAAGGATGTGACTTCAATTTTGGACTGGATGGATACGTGTTTCAGAAAATCAGTATCATATCAAATCCTTAACAACCTGGAAATAAGCTGTATGTCTTTTATAAAGCGTGGGTGTCTTGATGAATACAATATGAGTAACTTGCATACTCGACTGCTACTGTTCCTTTTGAGGAAAGTTTACAAGGGACTGCCTTTTAATAACATATCTCAGGCTCCTAGTCTCTGCAGTTACCACGTGTAAAATAATGTTGTTTTGATCTAGACTTCGGGAACATTGTTGTGCAAACGGAAATCTTTATTGATGCCATCTCACATGTTAAAATTTCAGACACTACTACTCTAGTTATTTTATTTGCAGATAAATTGCATTAAGCCCATAACTTTCTTTTCAGCATATGCCATTCATTTTATGTTTTCCAGAGATCCTAGTCAACTATTTATTTTCCTTTTGTATTCTGAAGTTGAGCCAGAACCTTCTTAACGATATTTTGCACAAGGTCGATTTGACTAAAGTCATTAACAATGCAATATGAATTTCATCTGAGAAGGGGCTAGGTCCAGTTCTTCAACGTAGGGTGTTCGTTTGCACACCTCTGAGCAACTGATGATGCGAGCGAGTGTAACTTGAGTGGAAACAGGTTGTGTCAGTTGGCTGCTTTGCCCGAGTCTCCTGGGGGAAGCCGTAGGGAGTGTTCGCAAGGGTAAAACCTGCTCTTGTGCTTGGAAGAACTTCATAAAGCAGGTCAATGCCCTCTGCTGGCATCTCTAAAAGACCATTTTCCAAGGCTCCTGCTAAATATCTGCGGTTTGTGCAATGTTCTCCCGTTACAGAGGCATAGGGGTTTGCTGGGAGATAGCAGGTGAGAAGTCAGAGCGTTGCACACGCGAGGGCATATCCAGTTTATGCCCCTCTGCAATATGAGCCCCAGTAAGTGGGTTTCAGACTGGCAAGGGAGGGTGTATTATAGCAGTTTCATGGCACATCTTTGTGTGTGACATCACAGTTGAAGAGCTTACGGGATTTCAAAAATAATATTTTTTTTTAATATTAATTTTACATTTTTATGAGAGAGAATTTTTAAAACATCAGTTGGCAAGTGGATTTGTTTGCAGGTATACCAGAGGCCAAAGCTAGGATTTATTCACTCTAATCCCCTTCCCTGCAAGTCCCCAGGTTTAGTTCACTGGGTAGGCGTAAGTTGGTTTTAAGCATTGCGTAGCACAGCATCAAACAATTTTGAAAGTCCCCTTTGTGGAGGATACGCATTTAACAAAAATGGAAACCGATTTCTTTTTTGTGTTGTTTTTACAACTTCAGAGAAGGCTGAAAATCGAGACGTGTTAATTTTTCTTCTTAACAACCAATACCAGGAGATGTGCTTCGGTGTTGAGCGTGTAATGACTGGAGAAAAATTAGTTCCTCTGAACACAACACGCTGTACATCTCCCTATTGCTGAGCACCGTTTAGTATGTGATGATCCAGCTCATGCGTTCAGGTTTTATCCCCCTTAATGCAAGGAAACGACAGAATAGTGTGCTTTTAGTTTATAGAAATGTGTGTGCTCCCCTGCAAGTGGGATCTTGCCAACGTCTTTGGATAGAACAAACTTAAAGCCTGAAGAGCTTTTCACTTTTCAGCGCGAAAACACAAAATTTTCATTTTTAACGTTAAGACATTAATGTTGAAGCAAGTTATCCTCACGGAGGAACTTCACCCACTGTAAAATCAGTCATTTGGTGCAATCTGGCTACCTGCACGTCATCTGTTTGTACTATCTCTAAATAAAACCTTAGAAATAGCAATACTCCAACAGATCTTGAACTTTGGGGTTGATTTTTCATGAGCTGGCAGTGGATATGCGGTTCTCGCTTCATTTTGTGACCTGGTTAAATACATAGCTTCGAAGTCCGTGCCAGGCTCTAGCCTAGTTGTCCTTTTGATCAAACTTCATTGGTAAAATTGGGTGCTTGTATTTTGGCTCTTTGTTTCATAGTGTTAGGATTGCAAAGATCACCACTAGGCTTTGGAGCTTTGTATTCATCATTTAAGTTTGGGGTTTGTTTTTAACTTAGTTAATAATGGAGTGGGGGGATGTGCCTATCTATGCTAGGGTTTCAGGTAGCGGTGAGAGTGAGTGTTGCTCACCATCCCCCAGTTAGACATAGTTTTAAATGGTAAAACAGTTGTGCTGCTTAGGTGAGCAAAATGGTTAATGTGGAAGTTTAAAGCTTTACATCTTTCAAAACCAACAACAAACCTGAAAACAAAAACCCCACCAAGCCCGCACCAGATTCTGTTCTTGCTGCTTGTTTCCTGTGTGCTGACTGAACCAATGGCTAGTCTGGATTTCTTCTGCAGCCGTGAACTTGTGGAGGATAAGAATACTGTCCGGTATCTTTGACCTGCCGGTGTTAGCGTATCTGATGTTCTGTGCAGAGTAAAGGTGCTGTGTGAGGAAATCGTTTTGCAGTGGTTTTTGTTTCGTAATGACGTGATCTCACATCCGTTTGTGGCCGGACACAGAGGAGTACCCAGGCCTGGTGATGCATCTGTGTGTTGTAGAAGCCTGTGCAGGAGTAGCCTCTCCTGCCGTATGTTGTTGTAGCTGCTCTTGCGGTTTGGAACAAAGCAAGGATCTGCCCATCAGTGTCGAAGTTACCCCTGAAAAAGCTGGTCCTGGTGTTGGTGGTAGAGCTGCAGTTGGCAGGATGTTACTGTACAGGTGCTGCTGCTTTCGCTGAGGGTGTTAACTTGATGCCTCCTAATTCTAGAGAATTAGGACCTTGAAAATAGCACCAACCCCATAAACAGGCAGCTTCTGCCTCTTGGGAAGTGAGAATGTCTTTTTTGCCTTGCTGAGATGGGCAGTCCCATGCCACTGGGGATGCTCATTTGCAGCACTGGGTCGCCAGCGGAGGCACAGTAGGAACCAAGGATGCAAGAACACTCCGGGCTAAGCCGTCTCACAGGCTTGGGAGTCTGGGCACCTCTCACTGGCTCCAGAAGGAGCTGTTCCCACTGGGACAGAACATGGTGTCTGCTGCGGAAAGGGACAGTTGCCTTTCAGGCCTGTTGATTTTGTCCGTGTCCCTCTGAGGCAGCATTTTGGAACATCTGTGCAGTTTGCGACAGGACCTTAATAGGCAAAACAAAGAAACATGGCCACGTAGCAAAGAAGGGAGGGATCTGCTCTCCGTTGCTGTGTTTGTTTCCGTGAGACAGATGGATTGGGTACCTGTGCAGAGCAACACTGCAACTGCCAACAAACTTCTGTTAGAATTAAAAGCAGAGAGCTCAATACCTTAATAAGGTGTATCTTCTTTTCTCATCCTTGTTTTTATCTGCCGATCTGTTTCGATCCCAGCTCCATAGAGACTGTTAGAAACCTCTTGTACTTGTTCCACCATTCTGCGGTCACTACTGGTCTGTAGCCCAAGGAATGGGCACTATGTTTTTCTAACCTCTGTTCTGAACGTTTGCATGTGATGCGATTGAATCCCGCTGCGTTACGCAGCCGGAATTTATTTTGCCTGCAGACTTCTATACTCTGCTTATCGATAACGGAATACCCCAAACCAAAATTCTACGCTGAAGCAAAGAGAAAGCCCCGCAAAATGCTCTGCTCTGCTGGCTTTGGTGGGCAGCAGGCAGAAAAGCACGTGGTTGGAATACGGGACGGAGTAGCTTCTGGAGAAGGGCACTTCCTTGGCTCTGGAAACCAGCTGATCCTACTGCTCGTTGTAGGTTAGAGATGTCTGCGTGAAGTGCTGCTGGATGCTGACCTGTTGTGGCACTGTGTGGCCTGCGGGAACTGCCTAAGACAGTGGCAGATCTTCTCAAAGACGACTCCATCCCTGCAGTGAAGTCAGAGCTCCCACACAGAGTGTGCACTGTCTAGAATTTCCACGTGGGATTGACAGCAGAAATGACCCAGATCGGATTTTTCCAAAAGATGGGTAAAAGGAAGGGTCCAACCACAAAACGGAGTAGTTCCAACGTTGCTCATCATTCACAGAAGCTGAAGGCCAGGAAATGTGTGAATTTATTTTTAGTGGGATTTCTTTCCGAGCTGCTTTGCCACAGAAAAAATCTAGCTCAGAAATCTACCAGGAGATGCATCTGCCGCCTGTTTCAGTCACTTGAAGCCATGCTGCAGCCCTGCTGAGGAAGCCGTGGGTCTCGCCACAGGTAGCAAGTGGCCTGTGAACCTCCATAGGCTCGAATCCCTCGGTGGCCGGAAGTGGTGCCTTGGGCACAGTGTGGAGCACGCTCCCAACCGTTCAGAGGGCGGCAGGATGGGCACACGGAGCTGGGGTGGCAGTGTTCCCCTCTTAGCACATCACAGATGTGAAGCCTAGGGGATCGGGGGACAGCAGATGTGCATTAAACCTTCTGAAGCAAGGTGAACGAGCCGCTGAATCAGTAGGGAACACGAGACGGATGCGTTTCCCGTGACACTAACACATATGCCCGTCAGGTCGTGTTACCTGACTGGTTTTGAAATACCTGGTTCTGTCTCGCTGAACAGAAGTTCAGTGGGAAGTTTTAGTGTTGCTTTTACTTACGACTGTCGTTTGATTGGAGTCTCTGTATTACAAGGTAATTTTGATACTTTGTTCTTAACCATCTGCAGAACTTGCTTCAGCTTTGGAACCCGAAACGGGGATTTTTGTGTGCCCCAGTCCCGTAAGCTTGTGTATCTTCCTTTTAACTGCTTTCCCTGCCAACCCAAATGGCAGCATTCCTGGGGGTTGAGTTTTTAGACCCTTTTTTTTGTATAACTCATTTTCTTAACTAGCCCTGTGCGTTTCCTCTCTTGGTTGCCAATTACCTGGAGCTGGGATATCATTTATTTATTTCCTCCTTTACCCTCTCTCTCTCCAAGAAGACGATGGGCAGGTTCTCAGCCTACCTACAGGGTGGACTTTAGGTAACATCTCTGTAACAACTGAGTTTGATCTATAAATGTGCTTGGCTAAATGTCTGATCTGCAATACTTGTAATAGTTTAAAATTCAATAAATACATTTTTAACAGTTGCCCTGTGAAAGCCGAGTGTTTGCACAAACTGATATTCCGTCTGGGTCTTAGGACAAACCTGTGCCAGCCACAACTGTTGAAAACGGGTTTATTTTCATGTTCTCCAAACAGTTTGTTTTCTCCCTCCCTCAGGCAATAAATAAAAAGTTAATTTCTAAAAAAAAAAAAAAGGAACAAAACCATACATATGTACATCAGCCACACAGGCATCTTGTCTCTTAGGTGAGACGGGGAAGGAGAGGGGTGCAGTGGGAAATAAGGCTCCAGGCAGGTTGAAGATGGGGCTTGGTCTGGACCAAAAGCTGCAGCAGCATCACACAGGTGCACGGGACCCGGCTTGGTGGCAGAGTGTGGTACAGAGAGCCCGGCCCTTGGCACACACTGGTTGTGAGGGGGAGGGAGGGGTGGCATCCCTGGGCCAACCTCTCTTCCGCCCAGCTGCTTCTCTCCATTACAGCCCAGCCATGCCCCATCCTGCTCCTTCTGGAAGAAGAGTGGCAGTGGGAATGGGTGGAGAGGAAACAGAGTAATCAAAAGCCCAGACTGCTGCTCCCGTGCCTTCTTTCTCCTATTTAAACCACAGGAGATTGGGCTTAAGCTTTACAGGAACCAGCACTCCAGAGACAAGAAGAGAGGCATTTAGGACTGCATCTCCACCTCCAAGCCCCCTCCCAGCCACAAATTGCTCTCCCCACAGGAAGGGGCTCAGCTGGCGACTCAGCAGGAGCCTGCCAGCTCTCGCATCGCCTCCCCATGCCTGGCCCCCCGCCCCGTCAATGGCTCCAGTAAGCAGCACCCACCCCGCACACCCACATCTTTGTGCAGGGGGGAGGACTGCTGCACAGTAAAAGAAGAAGGTATGCACCCTTTTCAACCCAGATGAGCTTGAGGCAGAAATAAGGGGAGAAGGGGAGGTGTATCTTTTTTTAGAAAACCAAGACAATAAACTAGGGCTGGAAAGAGATGAAGACCAGGCACTTGAGGAAACCCAGTATACTATTTTTTTTCCTCCCCCAAAGAGCCTGGACGATGTCAGGGGTTTGTGACTTGGACAACTTCTCGTGCTTTCCAAACATAAAATGCAAAAATAACCAAAATGAGGTAAGAAATTTCTCTACGAAAAAGACGTGGATTCCAGGGCGAACGGCAGTGTCCGGCGCTATTGCTTAACGTGACGGGGCTCCCTGCCCACCTGCCTCTCCAGGCCTGGCACCACCCGCCCGCCTGGCCTCAGCCTCCCAGCTAACAGCTGGGCGACGTGGTGATGGGGCTGTGCAGGTACGGCAGGCTGCTGGGGGTGGCGTGGACACCGACGGAGACCGGGAAGCTGAAGACAAACTGGGAGGTCGGGGTGGAGGTGGCCTTGCCCCGCTCCCGCAGTGTCCCCGAGGGGCTGACGGCCTCCGCCGCGCATGAGGTGGCCAACACCTGCGACTCAAACTGCAGCAGCTGCCCCATGAAGCTGAAGTTAGGGGAGATGATGCTCCGGCGCTGCTTGACGAACTCAAAGGCCTCCTCCAGCTTGACGCGCTTCTTCATCATCAGGTAAGCCAAGCAGATGGTGGCGGAGCGGGAGATCCCGGCCTGGCAGTGGACTAGGACCCGGCCGCAACACTCCTTCACCGAGTCTGGAGGGCAACAGGGGATGAGACGTGAGCCCCACACCCTTCTGACAAAGCCAAGCCCCTCGCCAAACCCGCAGGTGGTGGCTGACCTCCCTCCCACCAGTGCAACAGATCGCATGGACCCTGCCAGACACCAGTCCCCTCTGAGCCACAGGCTCTGGGTCTTCAGGGAAGGAACCTGCCCCCCAGCGAAGCACGCAGGGACACAGCTCCCCAGCGCAGGCACTCACCGATGTACTCGATCGCCTCCATGAACCAGGAGCTGATGTCGGCTTTGTGGTTATCCTCCACAGGGATGCACTTGTACTGGTAGTGCCCCTCGAAGTGGTTGGGGCAGGCCGGGGAGACCATTCGCAGGGCACAGATAAATGTCCCGCCGGGCGGCATGGTAGGCGCTGCCAAGGTAGAGGAAGGGAAGGATTTCCACAGGGCCACCCTGTTACAGGGAAAAACAACAGGCACAGGGGTGACCAGGGGACAGCAGTGGGCAGGACACACATCCGGACGGCTTGGCGTCCCTAAGCAGTGCAGGAACCTGACACCTCATCCAGGGCCCTCGAAAGACAGAGCAAGAGGACGCCTTCCTGAGCCGTTAAACCCATTTCAGCCATCCCCCTCTTCACCCCATCTGGGAGCAGGCAGGTGTGGTTAACGGCATTTGGGCTTGTCTACTCCCCGGGGAATACAAATGCCCTGGGATCAGGAGGAGCACAGTGCTCTCCCATGACAGGAAAGGGAGCAGAGCTCTGGCTCTGCAGGCCTCAGCCAAGGGAGAGCAAAGAGACTCCATCAGGACCAGCAGCGCTGGAAGGAGTGGTCAGAATAACTGGGCACTAGGCTTCTAGACATACCTGGTCATGCAGGGGGGTCCCACAGGAACTGCAGCCCAAATCCAGGGGCTCAGCACTGGTGGGGGGTGACACATTGCTCAGGGACTTGGTTTTTGCACAGAATTCCGGGTACTCTGAGGAGAAACGCTCATAACCCCCTGCAAGAAGAGAGGCATAAAGCATTATCCCAGGCTGCGCACACAGCGCCGCCGAACAGCACAGCCGGAGCCGACACACCTCACCGTGCCCTTCGCCACTAGATGATGCTACAGTAAGGGAGAGTGGTCTCCTGCCCCAGGATGAGCAACCATGCTCCCAGCTGCAAGGGGGGGAATCCTTGAGGGCTCCCTTGGAGCAAGAGCTCTGAGAGCTCTGCGATGCCCTTGGCTGCCCAAAGTCTCTGGCCTAGGGTTTAGTCCCTTACACGCCACCAGCCAAAAACCCCAGACCAAGGCCACAGTTGCTTCCTTAATACCATGGAGAGAGGATTTGTTGCCAGCATCCTCTGACTTTAATGGGGAAAGCTGCTGCCAAGCCAAGGAGTGTTCAGCTCCCAGCTTTCCCACATACAGCATCCTGCCACAAAGCACAGGGAGGTCTCCCACTTTCCCAGCCTGACCCTCCAGCCCAGAGCTCCCGAAACAACAGGTCAGGGAAGCACTGGCGCTAGCCTGGTACAAGGATGCTAAGCCCACAGCAAAGCCACTCTCCGGAGAGAGATGTCCACTGCCTCTCGAGAACACGGGTGCAAGCTGAACGTGGAGGTGAGTGCCCCATGAAAGAGCATCTTGCTCCTTTGACCTGCTGCCAGGGGGATAAGCTAAGGTGACCTCGGATCTTTATAATGGCAGATAAAACAAGAGCAATCTCCACCGACTTCCCAGGATGGGGAAACTGCAGTGTTGGCTGCAAACAAACACTTCTGGTGATATTTTCTTCTCTCATTCAAATCAAATCAACAACCCTGGCATCCCTGTAGAGTCTGACCTTGAGCCTTACAACCAGTGGACACCAGGTATTTCACTATCACCACAGGAGTCGAGCTAGACCAAGCCCTGACGCCCAGAATAGCTCCTAAATACTCACCCCCGACTCCAGGACCTAGGCCTGCAGATTTGGGCTTGTCAGAGCACACGCAGCAGTACACACACTCCTTATGCAGCCTCCGCTCCAAGACTGCCCTGAACAACGCCAGATGTTCAAAAGACCAGTGGACGCAAGCATCTCCAGCAAAGCAGCCCAGGAATCCCGAGGCAGCAAAACTGCCAGCATCCCAGTGGCCTTTCTGGTTGCCTCCCCTACGCAAGGAAGGGCTCTAGTGCCTTAAAGCGGAAACATGCATATGCATCGCTAAATTTGCATTGCCCCTCCCACACGAGCAGGGCAGTTTGCAGAGGCTGCACTTCCAGGGACTGGCATCCCTTTGCAACCCTACTGGTTCGATTTGGAGGAGCACCCAAAAGACCAACCGTCCCTGTTAGACATCTTCAGGAGGTCTGATCCTAAATTCCCTGGACATACGACATCCCATTATGGTGGTCATCACACCATCCTGAGGAGGAGAAACTGTCTAGGGTGATGTGTGGAAACAGACTCCCTCCTCGGAAAGGCAAAGCGACCCTTTCAAACAAGTCAAAGGTGTTTCTCTTCAATGTGTCTCATCAGACCTAATGTCCGTTGAGTCAAGCGCCACATCCAGCAGCTCCATCCAGTGGTGCGCGGATCCTGGCTGTGCCAGCCCTACCCAACCAAGGAACCACACCACGCAGGTGCCCATCACCAAGCAACACCCAGCCAGGCTGTTTCATAGGGGACCTGGCAGCAGCCTGACCTGCACAGAACAGATCTGGGTCGTCACCGTGACCCAAGTCGGCATTCAGACAGGCACAGCGCTGGCACCTGTGAAATCCGCCAGCTCCACGATTTCAGAAGCTCTGCGGTAAGCGAGGAAGAGGTCTCTAGTGCCAAGAGCAAGTCTCTAGGAGCCCGTTCCTTCAAAATAAAGGCCTGGAAACCCCAAACAGCCTTCCATGAGAGCCCCACGGGCACCAGAAGCGCTCCGCTGACAAAGGCCACCCTTCAAGCGCAGCAGCGTATCCTGCCACACGCGTGGCTCCCAGCGCCACCCCAGCGAAGCACCCGAAAGCATGTTTCTGAGCAAGCCCCCCTCGCCGCGCAGGCACACCCGCCGCAGCATGCCGTATCGCATCCTCGGAACGGCTCCCGCTGGTTTTATTCTATCTAGTACAACAGAAGCGCTAGCTCCTCCATCTATCAAGCTTCTTAATGGATTTGCTACTCTGCATACGCATCCTCACCCCTGCTGTAAGTACACCAAGGAATAAATTAATTCCCAGGCTGTAAACAAAAAACCCCACAGAGCTCAGCCAGGAACCCCAGCGGAGCATCCCCCTCCCCTGACTCATCTCATGGCAATTCCCGGGACCAGCAGCTCCAACCGCTCAGGACAGCTCGTGTCACACATGCGGGGGGAA
>NW_010267656.1:0-25497 GCF_000690775.1 Eurypyga helias
CACCAACCACGGGCAGCTCTCCAGTTATGCTGGAAGTTATGCTCCCCCTCTACTCTGTGCTGGTGAAGCCTCACCTGGAGTACTGTGTCCAGTTCTGGGCTCCTCAGGTCAAGGACAAGGAACTAATGGAGAGGGTCCAGCACAGGGCCACTAAGATGATGAAGGGCCTGGAGCACCTTCCATATGAGGAAAGGCTGAGAGAGTCTGTTTAGCTTGGAGGCTGAGGGGGGATCTTATCAATAGCTAAAGGGCAGGTGTCAGGAAGATGGGGCCAGGCTCTTCTCAGTGGTGTCTAGTGACAGGACCAGGGGCAGTGGCCATACACTGGAAAACAGAAGGTTCAGCCTGAACCTGAGGAATCACTTCTTCACTGTGAGGGTGACAGAGCCCGGGAACAGGCTGCCCAGAGAGGTGGTGGAGTCTCCTTCTCTGGAGACTTTCAAAAGCCGCCTGGACTTGTTCCTGTGTGATCTACTCTGGGTGATCCTGCTCTGGCAGGGGGGTTGGACTAGATGATCTCTAGAGGTCCGTTCCAACCCCGACCACTCTGTGACTGTGACTAAAACATAACAAACAGATTTATTTTGTTTCAAACTTATTGATTAGATAATGTACTCATGATATTGTTGTCATTGTGAATTTAGTCTTTGCTTCCTTTAACTGCCTTGAAATTTTGAATCTAGTCTAAGTAATTGGTGACATATTTTAGGTAATACCACAAGACACGGATTCTTCCCTAGACAGAGCTCTGACTTCTTACATGTTTATTTTAGGTGAGAGCTATTTTTTCTAAGGTGCTCCTGTCTGACTAAGAAGAGAGCCTAGTAATAAAAAGAAGGTGCTTAAGTTTTCAGTTAGCAGGTGTTAGATGAGTTGACTGCTTCCCTTCAAGAAGGCTCTGAAAATTAAAAAAAAAAAAATAGTTTCAACACCAGAATCAGACCCAACTTCTGTATTAATTCCAGGTTTACAGTGGATGACAATTTTATCTGGATTCTCTTTAGTTGTACCTTGAAAATGCATGCATCTTCCATATAATAATTAATTCTGATGAAAATTGCAATAGTAAGATTATACTAGGAAATTGAATTTTAATACAGGGTATGAAGTTGAAATTTTACATAGATGTAATGAGTGTAACTTCATGGCTATGTTACAAAGCCTATATTGGCCTTCCAAAACAGTCACCAAACCTATACAATTTTCATTAATTATATTATTAGGAATCCAATACTATTTGTGTAATAAAATATAATTGTTCCATCCTATTCATCGTGGTATTTTAAAACATTCTATTGTTTTCATTTGCTTGTTACTATTGAAAGTATCTCAGAACTCTAATTTCTTACTTAGGAAACTGAACTAAGTTATAATGTGTATTCTTAAGCTAGACAATTTCTCAAGACACACCTTACTTTTTACAATATTCTCCAATGAGTTTTTATTCAGAGCAACAGTTTACTACTGAGAGATTTCTTGTGAAAATCACTAATGGAATGTGGAGATTAGGTTTCATAGCATTCTCAAATATCTTCTGTCTGGATTCTGTTTAAGGACTATTCCCAATTTTCTCAGCACCAACATAATTTACACATTTTTGTTATGCTAATAGGAGTGTAGCATTATGCATTGTGTCCTTTATCCTGGTGGATTTTGTTCCATCCATTTTGCTTGTGTTTCTAATCTGATAACAGAATATATTAAAAACATCTGTCCTTGTGTTACAAGTATTTGTTATTGTAGGAGATAGGAAAAAGAAGTATGAAATTAATTTTCATTATGAATTGTACTTGCCCTCAGAAGAAGTTGCTAGAATTGAATATTTTTCTGCTTCAAAGTAAGAAATGAGATTATATCATATTGCATTGATTAGAAATTCACTGCTAATATGAAACCTGTACTTATTAGCAACAAAAAAATCCAGCATTTGTTTTTCTGTATTGAAAGAGTTAGCATTTCTCTGTCTCTCTGAAGGCAAGTACAGTCAGGATTTCAATCAATGTAAGCATATATGAAAATTGAAGTGTGTCACAAGTTATATAAAACAATTCAGACAATGGTTTGCTTTATTGGATTAAATTTACATATTGGTTATATTTATATGTGTCTGGAATCTTTTAACATCAAAGACGTTAAAACAGGTTTATGTAAGGCAATATTAAGAGATGGTTTTAGTCAAAATGAAGAGTTCTTTATTTGTTGTGTTTGTTTGCAGAGACTAGCATCCAATGAGTTTCTGTTCTTACAAAATTTGGGAACTTGTTCAAACACAATCAAGCCTAATAATACCTATGACTAAAGGTTTTTATACTTTTCACACTTTGCAGTCCTTCTCAGTAAGCTGGTTGAGAATGTTTCTGAGTTGTAGGGAATTTTTAATTGTTAAGGAATAATTGAGAATCAAAGGCTGATGTTGAGTTTTAAAAGATTGTTTCAGTTTTCAAGCTTTCCTTCATTTAGGGTTTGGTTTGTGGGTCTTTTTTGGGGTATGGTGGTTTTTTTGTTTGGTTTGGTTTGGGTTTTTTAGTTCTTGAATTCTATGGGTACTTTTCTTGAGGAAAGAAACATTTGCAGTATCCTGGGGAAGTCTGAGATCCCAATGGTAAACTGTTTAGACTTATCCCATGGACTTTTTACTGCATGGTTCACAAGTCCTGCTAGCAAACCTGCTTCGATGTGGGCTCCTCTCTCTATGGTCTGGCCAGGAGCCTGCTCCAGTGCAGGCTTCCCACGGGGTCACAGCCTCCTTCAGGCATTTTCCTGCCCTGGCGTGAGGTTCTCCCCAGGCTGCAGGTGGGTCTCTGCTCCACCATGACCCTCCATGGCTGCAGGGCACAGCCAGCCTCACCATGGTCTGCACCATGGGCTGCTGTGGAATCTCTGCTCTGGCACCTGGACTACCTCCTCTTTCTCCACTCACCTTGGTTCTTTCTGTCACTCTGATGCAGTCTACCTCTTCAGTTTTTTACCCCCCTCTTCAACATGTTATTACAGAGGCATTATGACTGTTGCTGATGGGCTCGGCCGTGGCCAGCTGCAGGGCTATCTCAGAGGCAGCTGGCATTAACACCATAGGGGAGGCTTCTAGCAGCTTTTAACAGAAGCCACTCCTGTAGCCCCTTGCTAGCAAAAACTTGCCATGTAAATCAAATACAATATCCAACACTTTTTCCAGCACAGTCTTTTTGTGTAAGAATTAAATTTTGTTGCTGTTAGCTGACTCTAAGAGAAAATTCAGTGTATCAAACACCAAAATATTGAAGTAATAAAAACTACTAATAAAAATAATGCTGCCTGATTGGCACTGCAAATTCTAGCACTAAAATATTTTAAAATGCTCTAAAATTCCAAATTAACTAGGCCTCTATATTTTTGATTTAATATTTATTTCTTGGAATTTTACAATAAGGCTTATTCCCTTATGCACACCATCATGCAATAGAAATAATATGTTAGAAATTCTGTAATACAAATCTTTAATTTATATAAGTGATGCTGGTCATATTGTTGTGCTGTCCTGGGAAATGGCTTTGATGAGCTATAGCTAAGGTTTGTCAAGTTTCTATAATTACCATCACAAAAAATTCTTTACCAGTTAGTATGGAAATAATTCTATTCTGTCTAATATTAGGCTAAAATGTAATTTTTCTGTAAAATCTAAGGCAAGAATTTGCAAGAGGAGAGTTGAAAAATGACGTACATTCTTGATTATCATAAGTAATTTCTTTTTTTTTTTTATTTAGGCAGCTTTTACCCCCAAAATTTCTCATTCTGCAATCTAGAAAACTTACACAATTTATTCCATGGTACTCAGTTGCAAGCCAGACTCTAAACTTAAACCAGTGTCCAATCTACCTAAATGGGAACTTCAGTGTCCATCCATTGTATTCTGCATGTCAGCATACTGATTGTATACTGCTGTGGGAGATTAAAAGACAATAATCAATCTAACTTCCATTTGAAGTCAATGATTTGCTAAATCAGACTGCAAATTTAAAGTCAATTTGCAAAGACCTTTGTGGTAGGTACTGCTTGGGCCAGGAGTTGTTCTCTGAAATGTGGTGCTCTCCCGGGACCTCATGAAGCCAGCCTGCAGGAAGAAAATAGGAAAGATACTAGTGAAAGTTACTTACAATTAACCTGCTTTGACCTACAATCTCCCCAGTGCCACTGACCAGCGTTCATGTCTGTATATGTTAATGTGAGTGGAGACAAAAGAGGAGTAAAGGCTTTCCAGCTTTCCAGTGGTACCTGCCTTGGTGTGTCCTGCTCCCCAAATACTACTGAAAAATTAGAGTAGTTGTACCCTGTTGTCACATGGAGATATGAATAAGGAGAAAAATACTTTAGTTCCAGCTCCCTCTTTATACATGTGCTAGTCACTTTGGCAGAAAATGTGCTTGTGATGAGTTACTGGGCAAGTGGATGGGTAGGAACAGGACTGAAATGGACTCGATTTCTAAAAGGGAAGAGAACTTCATTAGAGCGAATATGTGGATATACAGGCACATTTACTAAAACTGTTAGCTGGTGTTCTGACTGAAACTGCCGTAACTAAAAGCACTAGTGGCTAAAAACATAGTTGCACAATTAACTGGAAAATAATCTGATTTAAAGTAAGAAAAGCTGCATGAATAAATCACATTTCAATTAAATATGTTGCTTCCTTACTCTGGCATTTCCGGTTTATTGAATACTTTTAACAACAGTATTTTCAAAATATACTGTAGCATGTTCTTATTTTCTCAGCTGTAACGGTCAGATGTTTTACATGACTGGCGTATTTTCACAGTGTTGAAAGCATAAGAAGACATTTAATATGTAAATAACAAAAGTATCATCATGTAAGCCCAGTGAGTGCAGGAAAAAAAGAAGATAAAGATACTGCAAATGATGAATCTTCACTCAGCAAATGGTAAAGAGGCACATGGTTCAGTCCTGCAATTTATGATAATAACAATCTAGTACTTTTAGCTATTGAAATATCAGAGAAAAATCATAAAATAGTTGATCATTTATTAGCAGTCAACTGCTAATATCTAAAGGTTATTTTATTATTCAAATACAAAGTGAACTGATAATAAAAATATGCAACTTTTGTTAAGAAATATAACAATATATGAGCTTTTAGCTAAGACTGCAAAATTTTTCTAGGGAATTACAGATTTGTATGTTTATAATGGAGTTAATTTCAATCCCATATGTATATTATGAAATTAGCTTCAATCCATGACAGCAAGGGAAGGACTGAAGAGCCAGCTCTCAGCTGCAGCTAATTGATTTACCATTAATATTTGGGATGTGGGGTTTCACTTATGGCAAAAAAATGCAGCTGCCAAGGAGACTGAGAACTGCCCTGGGGGTGAGCATAATCAGGAGACTGGAAGAAAGATGACTGAGACTGCCAGAAAGAGAAGGACAGAAGAAAAGCTGCTTTCCTCAGTTTTGCATGTCTCCAAAATGCATCTCATTTTATATGCAACATGGGCTTGGTAGCACTAGTGAAGCTCTTCCCATTAGGATGTTATTTTTATTCGAAAGGCAACTGGCTAACAGACACAGCCAAAACATACTACCAAAGAACAGCAGCAGAAATAACAGATGTAAACACTGATGCCAGATGCGAACTCAACCAAGTCAAACAGAAACAAAACAGTGCAACGTGGAGTTTCTGTCACATTATGAGTGCAGTATTGCAGAAGCTGATTCGATGACAGTGTAACACTGAGCAATCAAATAGCGAACAATCTTGAACTAGATGGCAGAGTATGACCTGTGCTGAGAATAGCTAAGAATGTGTTAAGGGATCTGTATTAGCCTAGCTGTAGTCAGATGCTTTTCTTGGAGTTTTTTCTGGAAGCTTTCAACATCACAAATTCTATCCTGAATTGTGGACTTTGTTTGATTGCAGAAATAGAGACAAAGGTGAAAAAACAAGCAGATGTTGTTGATGTTTAGGAAAAAAAAAAAAGTATACACTTTCAGATAATCTTCGGATAAACAGAGAAATGTACAAATAGTGTATATTTAAGCTAACAAAATAGAAAATCTATAATGGGTGAGTTACTTTGCTGTTTCAAAGATTTTTAGACCTCATTTAATGCAGATGAAATTAAATGTGGTCCTGTTTAAATCAGAAGAAATTACTATTCTCTTAGTAGAGTCTGAGAATACATATGAAAATTTCATCATGAATCAGTGGAGTTGGATTATGTAAAAGTGTTGTTAGCCCTGTAGCTGTTTTGCCTTTTTCAAATTTATTTTATTTTTTAAATCAACCCTATTTCTAACTCTTAAAAATGTTGTTAAAAGCTACAAAAAGTTCTTCTTGAAGGAACTTTTGCTTCTATTGATAGAGATCCATCCCTTTCCTTAGCCATGTCCAAGGAGAAAAAGAAAGGGGAAAAGAGTAGAGAGAAAAGCTAATGGATATCAAGATTATGATGGGTGACAGACACTTATAAAGCAGCTATAGAATTCAGGCTGCAGAATGATTTTCCAGCATCTTTATTCTTCATCATATGTCAGCTTTTCAAGGTAGAAGCAGAATACAGCAGAAGAGCAGAGCAGCAGAATAAAGAATCGTGCCAATGAATATAACAGGATGGAAAACAGCTTTTATGACTAGAGAGGTGGTCTTCATCACTTTGACTTGGAAATTTCCCTGCTTAAATTTAAGATGGAACTTCCTGTTGAATAGTTGAAGCAATCTACTTCCCAAAGTTCGAAGTTTTCTTGGAAGAAATTATTAACATTATCTTACCAAACATATATGGCAAGACATTTAAGTTAAGAAACCACGCTGTTAGAATTGCTCGCTCTTTCATTTTTTTCAAGCAGTTGGGAAGGTGAGTAGTTTTTGTGCTCTCTGGGGGATTTGCTGGGGAAGCTGTTGCTGGTATCTACAAGGATGTCCATGACTTCGTTAAAAACAGGTGGTTTACTAAGAGTCCCACTGGCTGCTTTGTTCCTGCTTCTTATAACACAGAAAGCACAAGAGCTCTAAAGTGTGAAAGTAGTGTGTTTTATTTTGAAATCAGAGAATCAAAGATGTTTGCATTATTCTGTTACTGGAGAACATTAAGGGTTTATGGAAAATTCAGAGTTTTCAGTTTCTGCCTTATAATTCCCATAACAAACTAACAGACTTAAAAACATCATAAACCTGTCCTACTAGATATGACTGGGATGAAGCTAACTTTTTTCATAGGAGCCCACATGGTGCTGTGCTTTGTATTTGTGGCCCAAATAGTGTGGTAACACACCAATGCTTTGGCTACTGAGCACTGCTTGTACAGTGTCAAGGTATTTTCCCTCCCATCCCCACTCCCAGAGTAGACTGGGAGTGAGCAAAATGTTGGGAAGGGATGTAGCTGGGACAGCTGGTACATATTGACTGAAAGGATATTCCATACCCTATAACAGTGTGTTGAGCAATAAATTATCAAGGAAAGGAGGAGGAAGAGGGGATGCTTATGCTTGTGGTGTTTGTCTTCCCAGAGAACCACTACCTGTTCTGAGGCTGTGCTTTCTTGGAAGTGGCTGAACCTCTGCCTGACAGTGGGAAGCAACGAGTGAATTTCTCTTCTTTGCTTGTGTACACAGCTTTGATTTCTGTATTAAACTGTCGTCACCTCATTTCATGAATCTTCCCACCTACTGTTTTCTCCCCCTCCTTCCGGAGATGCAAGTGAGGGGTTGGGTGGGTGTTGGCTGGGATCACCCCACCACACCTTTTCTTAGCATTACACGAGGTGGAAAGGGAAGCAAAATCAAAGTCTCTAAAATGTAAAGCTTTAAGTGATATTTCCTTTGTAACAGCAATAGAGTATTTTAATGAAGTCTTGAATGTAGATGGTGTTCACTGTCATGATGAGAGTAAAGCAGTGGAGCTAAGACAGTTGATGGCTAGAGCTGATGTTGCTGCTGTTGTTGTCCAAGTCCAGTCTTGCATTAATGAAAATGGACAAACCAAAGAGTTCGCATGTGAGTACAAACACTAAGGAGTAACATGGAGGATACACAGCTTCCGTGTCTAGGCTTATGCTGATAGCCTGCTAGTGAAAAGAGGTTTAGAAAGTACTGTTACAAGACTGCCAGGGCTCTGGCAAATTCACAGGAGCATCAACGTGCTTTAGGCATTGATTTTTAGCTTGCTTTAGTGACAGATTCACAACAGCAATGCAAGGAATCATTCTTTGCTGGCTAAACCTGATTGTCTTTAAAGAGAAGGCAAAGGAGGAGGAAGAAATAATATAAAAAGAGTGATTTTGGGTAATAGAAAAGAGCAGAAATCCAATTTTGTCAATGTAGGCTCACAAAGCTTGTGGAAATGTGGTAATCTTTCTATCCAGACCAGTAAGATCTGGTTGTCCCTGAAGGATAGATGGCAGAGGTTCGATCACAGTGTATTAAAGCAAAATTAGTTCTTATTGTTCTCCTAGGATTGTTTTGAGATTAAGAATGCAAAATTACATACTGTTTTGTCACCAAATAATTCTAGTTTCAGCTTCACTGTTTCATTTAATTTCTGTATTGTTCTTGTTTACAGTAGTCTTGCACTATCATCAAATGCTTCGCTAAGTCAGGTGCTCAATTTCAGTGTTTGGTGTGGTTAAAGGTACTGGAGTTAATTTATAATTGTTCTGCTTTGAACAAGTTAAGGTGTAGATCCTCTAAAAGCTGCAGTGATAACTAATATGCCATTGCTATGATCTCCTTGTTGTCACCTTTAGCTACATCACAGGAATTAAATTGGTAATGATCTTTCTGAGGCATAAGAGAGGAAGAGAAGACCCTGTGTCTCATTCAGTGCATTCTCTGGATTTCAGGTAAAACAGGGAACCAAGGAATTCTTTGTTTCTTAGTCTGGGGAAATCATAACAAGATAAAGGCAGCCAATGAATGGAAAGTACTTCTGATTTAGGGGATTAAAATGAAAAATACTTGATGTCCATAAACTACTAATGCTGTCAGAGGATCTGGGGAGATGACCTGAAAACTGCATGGGAACAGTCAGGCCAAAAAGAAGAGTACAGCTCTTAAGTCTGGACTGCCCTGTGTCTGAGCACCTTGATCCACAAGCCAGAATTTGCAGCTGTTGTTACCTACACATGTCCTAAATCATAACCTCAAAAAGTTTGGATAAAACAGGATAAAGAGTGAATTATTTACCATCTCCTTACAAAGAATTTGATGCATATTTTCTGTAGCATCTTAGGTAGGTAACCCAAAAACATGGTCCTCATGTAGTTGAAGGAGGATGGCAAATCCATTAATGTACAATATATTATTGCAGAAGTGGGATTAATCTCATGTTACCACTTACTTTAATGTAGTAATCATTATTAAAGACCTGAAATTAATTATTTTCAACCTTTAAGCAAAGGGGATGGCTTATGAAAGTACAAAAAGCAAGTAGAAAAAATAAGTCTTTCCTTCAGCTATACTTTCATTTCACAGAACGCCAATTACTTCAAAGTAGTTCTTATTTTAATCAGCATTGAAACATAGTTACTAAGCTTAAGCTTAGAGTGCCTAAGATACAAGATATTTTTTTCCTAGAATGAATGACTGATCATTATTTGTATTTCCAAGTAATCTTTAATCACCGTGGAAAGAATTGTGAATGATAAAAGAGCTAAAATAGATTAATTTATATCAATGTTTCTTAATAGAATGAATCAAGTATTATACACTACAGGAGCTGGTTTCAGGATTACTGTGAGAATGTAATAAGCACAAAACCATGTTTATAAAACATAAATTGTAATGTCAAATTGGTGTCATTATCAGCTGGATTTAATCTGTACATAAATTACCACAAATATTTGTATTTAGGCTGCACATAGCCACCTTAGATGGAAATCGGATTCTTTCTAATATTGTTGATTTTATGTAGCACCAGGGAGTGCAGAAATCTAAAGCCATAGGCTACAAGCTTACTAGATCTCTGAAACCAGAATAAGTTTAGACAGTACCTCATGTGGAAAACTCAATATTAATGGGATTGTGCACTGTTGGTACATCTGTCTTAATGATACAAACAGTCAGTAAAAATAAGGTTTTAATGTTGTTTCATATATTTTGATATTTTTTCATGGAAGAGCTTAATCAGTTCAGCTCTGTGGTGTAGTTTTCTTTCTCAGAAAAAGCATTGTTAAGGTTGAGAGAAGATTGTTAACTTGTAATATCCAGATAAAGTAGGAAGGGAATGTCCAGTGTAGAAGCAGCTGGTTAAAGAAGATGGATAGCTTGTTCTGCTCTTCCTTGTCCATTCATCAGGAAAAGCCCTCATTGGGAACCCTCATACTTTTCTATCTTCCATTCTGCCATGCAGTTTAGAGAAAGTTTGAAGTCCGGGGGCCTGAATCTATCACCTGTTTTTGAAAACAGAAAATGTTCACTTTAAGACAAATTTGTCAGGGGCTGCTTTTTGGCATCTGAGAGATGAGATATATGATAATGTAAAGTGTAAGGAAGAAATGTAACAAGATTTTAACATAGTAAGTGGAATCTGCTGTAACTCACAAGTTACATACAGTGCAGAGTAATGCTGGAAAAAAAATGGCTTACAGCATAAACATAAATAGTAGTGCTGAGAGAGGACTAGTAGATCATGTATGCCTTCAGTATAAGAAAAAAAAAAATCTGTTTATTGTCTTTTCCTTCCACATGGTTCTAGAATGAAATAATCCAGATGTACAATAGCTTCTACAGTATGAGCATCGTTAATAAAATGTCGTACACTGGAATGCTCTACTAAACCCAAGAATTACTGAGGTCAGTGAGAGGATTCTGAGGTTGAGTGTAACAATTTCCATCCTGCATTGATGGATTGCTATATGACACATTATTTTAATATAAAAACTCTAGCATTAAGGGCAAGACATTTTTTCTGGAACTCAGACAAGGTAAGCATTAGTCTGATCTCAAGCAAGGATCTGAGAAGACTGGATAAGAGCCTTTAAATTAACTTAAAAGAGTTTAGAATAAATGAGAACATGACATGAGTCGACATTAGAAGTTTCTAGTTGAATGAGCACAGACTTGCAAATAACTTGAAAAACAATTACATTTCTCAATATGGTGAACAGGAAAAAGCTGCCCACCTTACTGTCTTTGTAATGTAATAGCAATGTAGTATCGCACAAAGGTTGAATGTAGTAACAGCAGTCTTAATGAGAAGAGATGCCCTCAAGGAAGTTTTGGATCCTTTGCATTTCTAAATTCTGCCATTGCAGAATGGATTTTGAAAGTGGGAATTTTAGTTGTGACCATTTTTTCTGTGGGGAGCAGGGCTTTTACAGTTCAATATTGTACTCTAAGAAAATCGGAGATAGCAGTGCATTATGGCTTTCCTCCGCAAGGAGGAAGCTGCGGAAGTGATCAGTTTTAGTTCTTTGAATGTGTTTGTTCATTACTGAAAATAAATTTTCATTATTTGCCTCTCATTGGATCTAAGCATGTTGGTGCATGGTTGGTTTTGTGTGTAAGTTCAGAGAAATAATGAGGTTTTAGATCTAATGTAAATGTAGGCATAAAGGTTTTGATCACTAAATGCTGTCATTTGGTCTTTTAGACTGATGATTTTTTTTTCCAAAATAATTGGGTTTCTGCCATATTATGTGAATATTTTTACTATTTTTGCGATCCATTGGCTACTTCAGCTTAACTTTTTAAATGCAAAGTCAGAATAACAAGACAAAATCTGTGTTGGATTTGATTTCTTTACAGTCAGTTCTTCACTGTGGTTTTTGTTTTTGTAGCAGTTTTGAGAACAGTTGCTGTATTTCAAGAGTGTTCATACTAGAAGATCATGAACCTGGACCTGAGAAACTTCATCTTAATCCTTTTGATAACTAATTACTTGTTATTCTATTCTTGATGAATGGTCTTATAATAATAATTGAAAGATGATCTGTGGATTTTTATACTTGTATTCATGCACTGACTAGCGTGTTTTAGGTACAATGTTGCTGAAGAACTGAAGTTCAAAATTACAGTTCAGGAGTCTAGAGAAAAAATAAAATCGGTCTGAATCCCCTCTTTTCTTAGGTTTTACAAGCTGAAGTGGCATAAATATTTTTAAGTATGCATTACAAATAGTTGTAGACAAAACCTTTCATTTTCACTACAGATTTTATTAAGTGTTTTGCTGTTTGAGTTTTCTGAAACCTCATTTTCAGAGTGATATGACAGTGCTTCCAGTTGAAGAAGAATTGCTTTTTAAAGAGATATAACAGAAAAAATCCTAAATTCCTCATCTTCTGTTGATGCAGTTATTGGAAAGAAAAAGATACTAGGTGAAACGATGTTGATTGGAATTTTTGCTTGATGCCATTGTAGTCCATCCATATCTTTGAGGACAAAGAAAAGCTCAGTTCTCTGCTGTAGCTGGAGAAAAATCCATGGTTTTCTGTCTGTCTGTATTTCCCCAAAGCCATAGGGTGTGTAACATACCTCTGCACAAACTCATTACATGGAAAATAAGGGTTGTAACATTCACTTGCTCCCAATGAAACTGTCTTTATGGATGTAGGACTAAGACAACTGTGGAATCCTCATAAACATGTTTTTTTCCCATTCTTATTTCAGTAGCTAACATTTCTTAGTTAAGTGTGATAGGAGAGTTGTATTATTCTGTTTTGTTAAAAAACACAAAGCTCAGAAAAATAATTTACATAACATAGAGAACAAGACAAGACCTACTATATTTGTGAAGACCTGAAGATCACTGAAATGTTTTTCTCTTTACATTCTGGAAAATGTAGAAATCTTCTGGGTGTTTTCACTTGTGAAAACTGAGAAGGAGCAAAACAGTAAATCTGAATTCTCTTAGAAACAAATGCATAAATAAATAAAATACCTCTCAGTTAAATGATGCTCAGTAACTTTATACCATTTTCATTTGAAATAAAAAGGAAACAAAAGTATTTGTTACATAAGCATTTTGATAAGTAAACCAGCTGGTCCATGGTTTATCTCTTGATAACTAAAATCCTGGTAATCTTCTAATAAGACCTGATCCATGGTCAATAGAAATACCTTTATAACAGAAAGATTTGTTTCAGATTGTAATTCCATATCTGAGTTTTTAGGATTAATTTTATCACAGCCTTGTACTATTGAACCATTTTCCTATTTTGATTTTCTACTTTTGAGAATAGGGAGGATCACAATTAATTTTTGGGTTTTGTTTGGTGTGTGGCTAACCAGTGAGGCTAAACTTTTCTCAGTTTTTCAAGAAAGACCAGTGTTAAAACAAAAAAAAAGTCCAAGTACAGACTTTCATTAATCTCTGACTAGGAAAAGCTCCAGCCACTGCTTCCCTATTAGTTTTCTAGGTTAAGACTTTTATGCATTTGATAAATCCCCAAGATTAATAAATGTAAGTAAGAGTTTAAAATGTTTCATTGCAGTTTCTGTAGCTAGCTTTCCAAACTTTTATCGGTGTTTTCAGTCACACTGCTACTACTAAACATGCACTGTTTTTTCACTGTTCTACCTACAAATCTGACAAGGGGTTATTCGATAGAGAACCGTAACACAATGTGTTGTTTGGAAATATGATTTTGTTATGGTGGTCAATTGCATCATCTGAAGAGGAATGACATACTAAAAAGTGCTGTGGAGAAGAGTTTCATAATTTTATTTTCATTTCCTTCACTAGACACCTTTATAAACAACATAAGTGTTGGATGCTTGTATGAGTTAAGCAAATATATTAATTTTATTTTCCTTTTTTTTTTTTTTCAACTATGAGGACATGGTGCAGGAGAAGATATGACACTTCCCACGCATTTTAGAAATCAGGAAATCCTCTGTGGTAACTCAGCAGTATGGTGCAGTGGTGCACAGTCACAGGCAGCCCACCTCGACCTCATGTCACACGAACACAGCAGACCATATACAGCAGAAAAACTGAGAAACCATGGCAGTAGCAGCAGTCCTTCTGCTGTGTTGTGTTTCTATACACTTTTTTATCATAGGACAGACAGTTATGGCCAAACAAACTGAAGATGATAAACCTTAACTTGCTCACTGTTCTTTAAGGCACATTGAATACAAGTAGGTATTGCTAACTTGAATCAGACAGTTCTCTTGAGGTTGTGGTTTCTTTTTTGTTTCTTCCTTTGTACTTCACATATTTTGTTAATTAATTACTAGACAGATTCCTACCTGCAACATCTTATCAAGAGAGCAAATGGCTCTGCATTGTGTTGTTTATGTTTTGTGTTAATTAGTTAAAGATGTTATAAGCTTCACTATTGGTTTATAGGGCAATCTGTGACAGAGTGGCTGTACTAAAATTCAAGAGCTTTTTCTATTTTTATCTTACCTCATTTACCTGCTGCTTGATATTAAATCAAGTAAGTGAAACTAGTAATGTCCCTATGATAAGAAGGTATGGCTAGCATGCTTAAACACCTTGTTTGCTAAAGAGAGATATGTTACTTTATGGAGAGCAGTTTGTTCTCCAGCTGCACAGAAAATAGGCAAAATGTTGGAGGGATATTATTTTCACCATTGTTTCTTCCCTCCTAAACCACTTTCTGCCTATTAAAAAAGAATCATACATCATGTGAATAAGTATAGTTTATGCATTTATGCTTTTTGAGTATGCTAAAATGAACACGCATTGTTGATCTTTTCAGCACTCCACAACTGAGCTCAGAAAGAATTTTACCCAATTGCAAAATAATATGATTACTATAGAAAACCTGTACCTGCTACCCTGTGTTTGACAAGAAAATGGTTTTTAACTATTTAGTAGTTTACCCATGTGGATCATAATGTCCCTGCAAAGATGTTTTGGATGTCTTCTGGAAAGCTTTGCTGAAATGAAGGTAGGTGACTTCTACTGATATCCCCTCATCCACAGACCTAGGCATTTTATTGTACAAGGCAGGCTGGTGAGGGATGATTGATTTTCTTCAGAGAAGTAATGGTGGTACCAAAGTTCAAGAAGAGAATCGTGGTGAAGCACTTCAGTTCTCATTGTTAAAATCTCCCAGCCAAATAAAATTATGAATTATTAAATAATTTCTTGAAAATTGGAAAACCTTCAACTCTTCCCCGTCTCTACATAGTATAGACTGTTATTAGGACATTGCTCTGGAAGATGAAAAAATGCTATTTTGTAAAAATGAACGTTTGCTGTCTTTATTCTGATGAGTGCAGTGTGTAGTGAGTGGTAATAGCTGGGGTCCCTTCCTCTGTTAAGCCTGTCACATTGTGAATAGCAAAAGCAGATACTTCCAATAGCTTTTTAAGCCTAAAAAATATAGAATTTAAATTTTCAAAGTTCCCTTATTGATTGTCTTTCCAGTTCTCCTTAGAGAGTATTCTGACTTTATGCAGTTGCCTGTCTGTGTTCTTTACAGGTTGCGATCCTGGTATGACCCATTCTCCACTGGCTGGGTTTCTCATTTCCACGCTGAGTGCTTGAAATATATATGTTGCAATAGCCAGTGTTTTATATCTAAGTGGTATTTTGGAAATAAGCTTATATTCCTAATATATGTAATAGCTGAAAAGATTTTTTTAAGATTTCTAATGGGCTTTCTGTTAGCTCAAATAAAAACCTGAAGGCATTTAAAGAAGAATAATCACCTCTGAGTTTTTCCATGACAACCCTGTGAAATTATTAGTGCAGTGATTTGTTAAACTTTGAGCTTAAAAACATATATAACTCAAAAAATGCAATCTAAGACTAGAATTAGATAAATGATGTTTTATATTGAATGCAAAAAGCTGTATAAACGTTCCATGAATTTGCTTGTATAGGCCTAAAAATTGCTAAGATATTCAGACCTTCAGAGTTGTGAAGCTTGCAGTAGTGGAAAAGGTGATGCAAGAGAATGGCTGGATGTTAACTGCATGCATTTGCATGTGTGACAACAACCCCACAAATGGAATAGAGGGTTGCAATGTTGTGCCATTTCTTAAACAGTAGATATAATGCTGATTTTCAGCTAGTGTTTTGAAAATCAGACAAGATTGTAGTAGGTGCCTGTTTCATTCTTAAAGGAATTTTACAGTTTTTCCCAGGCAGGCTCTCAATCTTCTGGTTGAAACACATTAAAAAAGAAGCCCAAAAAAACAGATCACAGATGTGATACATGTGGAAGCAAAGACATTTTAACTTATATTCGTTAATTGATTTTATATTCTTAAAGAAGGACACAAATACTTGATAATGTTAAAAAAATGAAATAACATGGAGAAAACCATTCATTTCAGCTCTTGGGATTTAAAATGTGCAAATAACCAATGCTGACCAATTTTTTAGGGGAGGAATTAAAGCAGACTGAGGTCTATATGGTAAATCTTATCCTGAAAAATATTGTTAGATGAATGAGTCATAAGCCTCTGAAAATGAGATTTCTAATGGAAACACCAAATCAACTTTTACTATAGTGTCAGGAATATGACATTATAATAAAGTACACTGATGTATCTGTATTTGCCTTTTGCAAACATAATGAAACTGACTTCAGCATAGAAGGTGCCAGGGTATTCCATCCACATCTGCTGTTTTACAGTATAATATAACAATATTCAGACATATAATTCTGGGTGTTACGTATTTGCACTTGGATGGAAGACAACCAACAGAATTCTTTTTAAATCATGACAAGAATGACAACTCTACAAGTTGCTATATGGAACATGGCATCTACCCTTGTCTGCACAGGAACAAGTTCGAAGTCATCAGTGCTTTGTATAACAAATACTAATGCCACCACCAGTAGTGCATACCGTGGTGCTGTTTGGCTTTTCTCCTGTCACCAGAGCATAGGCTCTGGTGAACCCATCAATCCAGTGCTACTTTATCGCTGGCATTCGTTTTGAATGTCTGCCACTGTGCTTGGCAGGACTTGGGCTTTTTGTTGTCCTGTGGTCCCAGATAGAGAGTGCTGTTCAAGAACCTGAAGCCAGGAATTGGGTGAATGCACATGAACAGCAGTGTTAGGTCACACTGATCCAGAACATGAGCAGAGGACAGGAACTGAGACATTATTTGCCCAGTGCAATCCTCATCTTCCACTGACCTGTGCCTTGAGGATTTCCAGTGACATCTTTCTGTTTGATAGGTTTTTATAATCTTTTTATTCTTCCATCTAATCGCATTTTATTTGCTTACAGGAGGACTTCGAGCTGTGCCCAGAAGGCATGGTGAAGGCCTGTGTCCCGGGAGGAAGGGGGACATTGGAGGGGGTGAGTGGCTCCAGATCAGCTACTTGTAGAGCTCAGGGCCCTTTGCCACCATCAGCAGAAAGAGCAGCCACCCCCCCACTGCTCCACGGTGTAAGTCTCTGATGTTGGCACAGCCAGCAACACGCATGAAAGAGAGGAGACATCACACACCAAGCAACTCTCTGGATGAGACGTGCAGGAGTTGCTCTGCAGAAGCCTTTTCCAAGGAAAGTGCAGTGAGTTAGTCAGGAGGGGTCTTCACTGTGCGCTGCATATTTATCTGCTCATGTCCTACCCACTACTGCACTGTCAGGAGACAGCCGGGTTTGTCCCTGTGGCTGCTGCAGGATTTAAGTGCTCCATTTTCAGGAATGGAGATGTAACACTGTTGTGTCTTTGGTGGTAGAAAAAAAAAAAAATTCTTCTTCCATGGAAGAAAGGCTTGGGCCAGCCATCTGTTGAAATTTCTTCTACTTCCTTGTGGGCTATACCCTACACCAAAACTGTGGTAACCGTTCTTCTGGCAAAGTCTAGCTCCATCGTGTATGTTCAAACCGAGGCTGTCACCCAGCCTAGCCTACACACTGCAGACATAAATCTAGTTGGTTTCTCAGACAGACAGCAAGACAGGCAGATCCTTAGCCAACCTAAGCCTCTGTAGGTTAAATGAGCTAAAAAGTAGGGAAGCTTAATGGAGGGAGCAGTTTTTATCTTGAGTACTAAATACAGTACAAACCAAATTTATTAGCAAAAGATGCTGGGATATTGGTCACATTTATTATATTTATGAGTCATTTCATTAACAATTTAATTACTGTTTATTATTTTTTTCTTGCTGCCATCTTCATATTTACTCTGGCTGTTCCTTCTTTTGAAACTTAACAAAACAAATTAATTTTCTTTCTGTATTTTCATTTTCTGTAAAATATTTCTGTGTTTGCTTTACAGAGAAATGGTAGATTTCTATTACGTGTCTGAAATGGTACTTTGGTACATAAAATCAACAAAAAAAATGAGGTAAATATCTATAACTGCAGATATACTTAGCTATCTGAGAAATTTATAAATTACTGTTCTACTTAATTTTGTAAAATAAAAAATAATTAAAAATTTCATTGTAATTGTTTAGCAAAAAGAGGAATCTACTTCAATTAATACACAAAATAAGTTTAGGCCAGATGATATTTTGCACCAGCAGGTGCTGGTCCATTACATTCCCAGTAAGAAAGTCACTGAGACTCTGTAGTATTATTTAAAATGCTATTTATTAGAGCTAGTGCTTTAAAGAAAATGAGACTAGTTTAGATAATGCTATGTCCGGTTAGATACGGAACACTGAGTTGCGCATCACCAAATATGCGTCCAATCAAGGTGCAGTGCACCATGCGGATCCCATCCCTGAAGACCGTTGCTCCATTTGGTCATTACAGCTCTTCCAGGATTTTCTGACAAGAAAGCAACTCTTGGTCATTTCTGCTGTCAGGTAACAAAGATGCTTCTGCTGTCAGATAACATCAGAGCTTGTGCCAAATTGGTTGCTTGGGTAATTTTAAACAGTTTTCTTGAGATACCTTGTTTAGTGTATACTAAACTAAGAGTCAAAATCAAATAAAATAAATCTACTCATTATAGTCTTTCATTCCTGGAGGAGACAAAATCGCACATTCTATAGGCTTCTGTGTCCAGAATTAATCCTGTCCCTGAAGGATACATAGACTCCATTATCGAACTATGGAAAACAGCTGTTAAGTGAGAGGAGAAGCAGTCAGTCCTCCTTTCTTTTGGTCTAGGCAATTTAGTTTTCCCTCTTAGCTAATAGATCATGATAAACATCCATAAAAATAGCTATAAAGGTACGTTAGATTGGAAACCAAGATGTATAGGCTTTCTCTTAAAGGAATCCCGACCCTCAGAACGTTATTTCTACTTTTTTTCAAATTTCAGAAATCTGTGGAATCACCTAAATATTTGAAGCTTTTTCAAATGGCCTGGGGCATCCCACACATCTGCCAGGGGCCGGCAGTTAAAACACAGACATGGCAGAATATGTTCACCCTCCTGGGGCAGCAGCTGTGTGAAATGGCACCAGACTCCTACATTCAAGCACCTGAAATACCCTCCACACAGTGTGCTCTTTAGCGTTTCTGTTGTAACTGCGTAGAACATATGGACCAGTGTATACAGCTGAGTGTTTAAAAAGAGGCAACAAAACCCATATTATATACTGCACCTTTGAAAACTGTAGTAGGGAGTCCAAGTTTGGAAAATGTCTGGCTTCCATTCCTAACTCCATCTGTATAATATAAGGGACTTAATCCATTGTGTATTGATTGTAAATGCTTCTTGGATTGTGTGTCAAAGTGCTTGTGCTTTTGTTAGAGATTTTTGCAGTTAGCTTAATTTTTGGACAGCAATGATCTGGGTACAAAATTCCCATTGGTTAAAATAAAGGCATCTTTTAAAAAAATAAGGTCAAATATGTCAAAGATCCTCAGCTGATATGTTTCCTCTTAAAAATAAAATTAGAAGAGCTGCCTTGTCATCCCCTTCCCATTAATATGTGTACTGAGAGAGTTTGCTTTTTGAAGAATTTATTTTACATGAATAAGCATAAAAATGCTACCAGAAAACAAAATGTCAAAAGTAGTATTTTCCCCATGCACGCAAACATTCTGAGCCATTTCTTGAATTCAGATCCACTTGAGAACCAATAAAAGATATCTGGAAGGCAGCGAATGCAATTACTTCTTAACACCCCTTCCTCTGGCTCCAAATGTCAAAGATAAAGAGAGACAAATGTTTAAATTAAGCAAGAAATATTTTCACTTGTTCTGAAATATTAACTTTTAGACCTTTAGTCATTCTCTTATTATATTATTATTCTATTTGTTTGGAAGCTCTGAAAAAGGCATTTTTATGATCAAAACTTTCAGGTCTTAAGTAATATATTCTAGGCAGTAGCTGTCACAATGTATTAGCCTGCGTATGACAGTGTTATTCAACTTGAGATCTGAAGCATGATGTTATTCAACTGCTTTCCTATTAGTGAATTTAATTATGCCCAAAATCATGAGGCAGTTGGGTAATTCAGACACTTTGATAATGCTGTCAAATAATTTATACATTATTTTTATGACTTCACAGTGGCCATACTGGGCTTTTATAGCTAATGAAGGCATGAGATTTCTATTTTGCAAGAACTTTTTGTATCAAAACCAGGAAAAAAAATCCCTTTTCAAAATAGAAAAGTAACATTTTTTTAAAATTCCATAAAGAAACAAAGATTAGAACTTATGTGTAATTTCACAAAGATGTGCATCTTCCATCCTAACACAGACATCCTGGAATTACAACCAGTACAATTACTGTCATCTTGTAAAGTGCTGTGCCAGACCTTGCCAAGAAGTTTTATCTGATTGGTTGTGGGTTTATGTTTATCTTTGCTTGTCTCATCCCTCTACTTCTATGACACTGTCCAGAAGGTTGGGTAGATTATGACGAGAAGCTCCTACCAAGAACTCCACTTCTGTTTCCCAAATGCAGCAATTCTGTTTCTTTGCAGTAACTAGCTCCATGGTAGTTAAGTATCTGTTTTCAGCACACTGGAGATAATTTCCCACAAATCTGCCACAGCTGTGGGGAGCCACAATGCTCAGCTGCAGAGGCAGCCTGGTAACTTACTTTTACAATCCTCAGCTGTGTATTAGTACAGCTGAAAGAGTGGTGGTGGTGAAAGTGCATAAAGTGGTAACTAATTAGGTATTTGAACAGCCAGGCATTAAGTTTTTGATCCACCTTCTGAATATGGCTTGGCACCATAAAGAAACTGTAAGAAATAGGTAATCCTTTCTATGGCATTAACCCCTGGCTCAAGGTATTATAAGGTTCACCTGTGATGCTCCTGCACGTGCCTCTTCCGAAGTTTGGCTAGTGACTGCATTTGGGTGGAGGAGCTCCTGAGGCTGCCATCCATTTTGCTGCAACCTGGATGAGGGGCAGTAACACTGTGCATGGCTTTTATTCCCAGAACTCTTGGGGCTCCTGAAGAGGGTAAGTTATAAATAGGGTCTTTTCTCAGGAGTAATCCAAGCCAAAGGAATTATGCTTTTATGATTCTGTTGTTTCTAGATTGCTGTCTTTTAAAAGTTTTGAAGGTAATTATTCACTATTCAAGCTTAACAAGAGTCACAATAACTATACTTTTCATTTGGCTATTGTACCACATAATAATGGGGCTTATAATAACTTTTCTGTGCTGTGAATGTAACTTACAAACATAAATTTCTTACTTCTATTTCATCCTCAGTCCTATCATGCCTTGATAAAAGTGACATGCCTGCTCTTGCTAAAATAATGGAATTTCCACTTTTACTAGTAGGATGAACTTTAGAAAGTGTTTAATCATAGATGTTGTGCTCTGGAGGACCTTCAGAACTCAACTAATTTGGAAAGCTGATATTCTGATGACAAAATAGCATCTTAGTTATTAAAGGAAATTATCAGTACAGGAGGAAAAAAAAGCTTTAAGTCTTTTCCTTCCAAATCTCAAGTGGTTAATGCATGACTCTGCATGAATGAGAAGGATTCATTTGATTCCCATGCTGACCTCTTCCAGAAAATTTAATTTCTCCATCTCAAACATGCTATTTTTCTCTCATACAAAAGACCACTAACCTGAACTTTATTGTGCCCTTTTACAATTAGTCACCCATTTGTTGCAATAATCTTTTAAAGTAAATTGAAGGATTAGTGTTAGAACACAATACAAAGTGAAGTCTGAATACAAAATAATTGTGGGTGCTCTCTGTTTTTTAGTTTGTATTATAGTGGGCTAGTGATAAGTTTTTGACTTCATTTAATCTCCGATTTTAGTTTGATCCCAAGGGTCAAGAATTAAAACAAGTATTCTGTTTATAGACTTAGCAGAGATCAGGGGTATGTTGTAATTACATCTGAGAATGGGAGATAAGCTTTTATCCTTAATAAGGCTGATTATTAAACGGTTGTCTATGGCTAATTCACCAATGATAATTCTAAAATATAAGTGTCTAATTAAAGTGAAGACTGGGATACCTTCACTTGCGGTTGCTTTCAGAAAGGTCCAGAGTAACAGTTTGCTTGCATAATTCACTCCATAGGCAAACTGGTATAGTCAACATCAGAATCTTCTTCATTGTGCTTTGTAATTTTTTTTTTAATTAAAGTGGAAAACAAATTTAAACAAATATTTTAAAAACTGTAAATGGCAGGTCATGTCGCAGTCTACCTTTGTGAAACTAATTCCAAAGGGCAAACTTTGTGAGCTAATGCCAAGAAAGAAAGAATTTTAAAATATGGGTGATGGCACTAGAGTTTTGGTTTTAATATGCTTTCTTTTGTTTGGTTTTGTTTTTCCAGTTGTGATACTGTTTGATAAGAAACTATAGATTATAAGAACTTGTATATATGTCTATTTTGCCTTGACTATAAATGGTTTTAATTTCTGCTATAACAAAGCTTTTGAAAAAATCTCTGATTTTGAAGTGTCTTCCTGTTTCAAACATTGGGAAAGTGAGTCCTTATTTCCCCATTTCTATTTCTATGAAGATCTTAATAAATGTTAGCTGATGACACCTTAGAGAAAGTAGAGTAACTTTATTAGAATTTTGAAAATTTGCTATTTATACATGACAAGTTACAAGCTGGAAGTTTTCTCTATATAATACAATGTAGTAGCTGCAAGAATATAAATTTAAAACAGAAGCTGAATGAAGTTCCTATTAATATGGTGAACAGAACTTTTAAGAATTTTAACTGATCTTCAGTCTGATGAGGGATATCTCAGAAATTACTTCGAGTTTGTTTCAATTCAGCCTCAGCCCTTCCAGTATTGCTTACAGATTGTAATATTCAGTGGTAGGTTTAGGTCATAAAGTTATTTAGGGTTATATTTTGTCTGTTAAAGAGGTACCTTTCTGTTCCTTGGAGTGCTGGAAAGAACTTCTGCATTCAACCTAACATCTGTAACACAGTTCCCATTAGAATATGCCTTTATACTAAAAGATAGTGTTAGCTTATCAGGGGACAAAATATGTTGCTGCTTCAGTGATCAAATAATTAGATTGTACAAAAATAACCAAAAAGATCAGGATAAATTGATAGGAAGAAATTTCTCTATTCAGAGTAGTGGAATGATTGTGAACTGTGAACTAATTCATAAGCTGTGTACTGTTCGTAGAAAATTAGAAGAAACAAAAAGACTGCATTCATCAAATAAATCATTTGGCAAACTTGTTTCCAATGAATGGGTATCGTTAGAAGAAATGAATGAAGACATGAATACAGTACAGATATACAGAAATTATAAAGTGACATGAGTTCATCATTTTAACAAACAGCATTTGAATATGTTTCTACAAATTACATTGTTTGACTTAGCTACAGCAGGCTACGTTTTTTATTGATATGTGCAACTGAAAGACAGGGAAAAGATATCACGGAATAGTAATCCTCATTCAAATGTAAAAAGTGCAGTTCCTGCCAGTGCAATCATTGATAATGTCTGCCTGTTAACAATTTTTTTTTAATGTATTAGAGAATAACTTAATAGATGAAAGTGAGAGGGAAATTGTAAGAAAAGTTTGGAGGCAGTAAGGGGCATTGAGTGTTGCACAGTTGTGAACCCACTGAGGCAAGGTTTAAATACTAAAAATACTGAAAATTCTAATGCCCCATTGGTGATTCACTATTAAGAATTAGCAAAGAAGACTTTTTTCATTCATTTGGTCAAATGAATTCCAGAGCAAATACTAATAATATTAATATCTCTTTTATCTAATGAGCTTCAATTTCTGAAGTCACCTGCCTGTTCTCTCAAACCTCTTCAAAGGACTATGTAAATTTAAAATTCTATGAACATTCATGTCAGAAACATATACTTGAATTCATACCTGATTCTCTACACAATATTATTACTAGAAAGACTACTAGTACTCAGATAAATGATGTAATTTTCTGTAATAATGTGTACTAAACTCTTTACAAAGTAGATGATGTATGAAATGGTCACTTCTGTGTATTGTTCCAAAACCAGCACAATCTGTATTATTTTATTATTTCTAAAAGACTGTCCCTGAGTTCAGCCTTGGAGGAATAAACAATACAAAGAAACACTAACTTGTTTCCAGGAAAAAAGGGAACTGCTCTATTACTTCTTACTTGTTTAAATAAACAAATAACCATGGCAAGCATGTTCAGAGCAATTGGCTGTCATGACTATAACCTCCCAGGGATGAGGGTGAGATCTGCGATCACCAAACTCTCTCACTTAATCACCTATGCTGCTCTGTGTCCTTTGGTTAATCATATTATACTAGTTTCATCTCAGTTGGCTAGATTATTGCAGAACTCCAGAAGGCAGCACTGGGAAAACTGTTCTGTAGCATTTCAAACTCTAAGGAAGTTTAAAAATATTTAAAGAAAAAAAGAAAGTGTAGTTAAAACCTTTCAAGAGAATTAGTGTATTTTTGATCACAAAAAGGAGATTTAGGGTGGATTCCAGCTATTCAGTGTAATAATCCTTAATATTGGAGGGATGCAAGGAAAGTTAAGATGGTGACAACCATTTCTGGAGGTGTGGAGCTTCATGTTTGGAAGTGTTAATATCAGTGTGGATGGCAGTACTCCTTGCTGGTGCTCAAAGTCTCCTGGTAAAACCCTCAATGAGGCACTGCAAAAACATTTAGTTTTACCAAGGCGTTTCACAGTGGGCAAATGAAAGAAAGGCCAGAAGTGCTGACCTTCCTGATGAGATTGTTTCTTCCTCCGTTTGAGGAGTTCTCCCTCCACCCCTACCAAACTCCTAGTGTTTTGCAGTAGGTAGAACTAGCGAGACACCCTATCCCGCAGCCCAAATTACATGTTTGCGCATAAACTGCTATCAAAAGGAATACCTTGTAATAGCAAATGTTCCCTCACTACAGCAGAGGTACTCCGATGATTAAGCATTTTCTTCTATAGATGTCTAAAGGATACTGTGTGACACAAGCTGGACAAGCTAAAATTTGGACATTAGGGATTTGGACAGTTTTCTCAAAGAAAAAAAAAGGATGAAGGATTTCATTCTGTAGTAAAAGCATGTCTCATTTCCTTTGACTTATGAGTAACATATTCTGAACTTTCCTCAGTATTAGTTTTCTCTCCAATTAAGGTGAAAGTGATCAAAAGAGCCTTTTCTGTGGTTTTCTATTCCTGGGTCCTTCTATGAAAGGCAATTTGTTAACTTTGTAGCTCTACATCTCAAGAACTCACAGGAAT
>NW_010267656.1:25515-44503 GCF_000690775.1 Eurypyga helias
AACAAGCTGCGCTGATTATATTTGTTCCTTCATTTTACCATTACTAAAGATGTTTTATCAACATGGTAACTTACAGAATAGAATGGTCAATTGATAACAATCCACTTTACATGAAATACTAAAGAATTTGCATATAAATAGGTTTTTATATTTAAATGCCCTTTGGGTGAATGTGATCCAATATCCCCCAGAAATCAAAATCCTGAACTGTCTCATTTAAAGTTTGCCTGGTAAAAATAAGGTGAAGTTGGACAGCTTTTGATTAGCATGACATACCTTTCTGGAGAGTGCTTACAAGACCAAGAAATCACAATTCAATTAAACTGTGCCCCGTGTAGTACTTTCAATGTATTCTTTGTGGTTTCTTTTTCCGGCATTCACACTTACCCTATTCTTTTCTTGATTCATTTGGCAAGGCTTTGCATGTAAAGTCCCATGAGAGAGACAAATGACGAACATTTTAAAACCTTGATTGCAGTTCTTGCTGCTTAAGACACAGGCATTACCCATGTCTGCCATTATGTCAGCTGGCTCTTTAGCAATGAAATAAAGAAGTAACAATTAGGCTGTATTTACATTTCTCTAGTAGCATTGTTTGCTCCCCTATAAAAGATCTGCCAGCTTTTCAATTATGAACTCCTATTTTTAGGGCAGTTAAAACTTAACACACAACTCCACGCCAGTGCTTTTCAAGAAGCAAAGCCCAGCCCACTGTGTGCAGATGACAAACTGATTAAAGCCAAGGTGTCACTGCCCAGAGCATCTGAGTACCTGGGAAGATGTGGCAGCTCCAGACCCTGCTCTGGCTACAGCAGGGAAGCGCTCAGGCAACACTGCCCCATTCTCGCTTCAGCTACAGCCTGTTTGCAACTCGGAGCCATGCTATGGCATTGGCACATAGGGCAATATTGCCATCGCACTCCCAGCACCTTACGCCTTCTCACTGACCATCTCTCTGTAGCTTGTACGTTTCCAAGTTAAACTGAAAATCCTTCAGTATATTTTTTCAAGGCACATACATGCACTCTCATGCACGCCTTGAATTATATGCACTGTAGTGTGGTCTCCTTAAAGAGTGATCTTTCCAGCAGCTGCCCATTCCCTATTTAAAAGCAGTCTGCAGACATGCCCCAGAAAGCCCACACACGTTGAGCTGCTGTGTGTTCTGCAGGATCTTCTCTGGCTGTACCTGGCCTTTTTTTTAAACATCTGAAGATAATTTGATAAAAATAACTGTGAGAAAACTAACTTCTCTAGAGCAAGTAGTTTAATGTGGCATGATAATTGCATTGAAATTTTAACACTCAACAAAGTCACATTGGTTGGACTAATACCCTGAACATATCATGAAGTAAATCTAAGTGGAAACTCAGCAGCCAAGGAGAGATCCTCAAAAATTTCCACAGACATGTTTTCTAAGAGGGATGATGCAGTGTTTTGATTGATTAAATTTAGGTTATATGCTTTTCCAGTGAGCAGGTGGGGAATTTATTTCATATATACTGTCCACACATGGGGGTGCAGGGAGCTTGGTCTCCCACAGTTCTGAGAGCTATTCTCTCTAGCTCCAGAGCACACTGGAGCCCAGAGACAGTGCCTGTGCTCCCCACGGGGAAATAAATCAGGAGGGAATCAGCAGTGGGAAACACCCTTTCTTCTGTGGGCTAAACTGTCAAGTACATTTGAAATGATCCTGGGTCAAATAAAAATGGGAAACGCTACAGAAGCAGCTACTGAGGGCTTGCCTCTGTGTCCGGCGGGAGGCTGGCAAAAGCCAGCAGGCCCAAGGATAAACATCTCACCTGGCATGTGTTTGTCTATGGGAGGAATGCGTGCAGAAGGAAGGCTGAAAAATGAAGTAATGTATATTAATTTGCAACTTAATGAATTACATAAAATTATTTTCCATTCAACACCATTAGGCCGTCAGGTACTAGGGTCTGTGATGCATACTGCACAGACTCCTTTTAATGGATGCAAAGCATGACATATGTCTTTAATCTCTGAGTCTATATTAATGCTTTTTTTCACTAGGTATGTGCTGTATATACTGAAAGCACTCAAGCTTTGATTAAACTAAATTCAATCCCTGAGTCTTTCTAACGAATTGTAAAAACTCACTCTAATTTACATTCAAACATCACTATGCTCTCCATACTGCAATTATATTAGTAATGATCTATCTGAAGGCTTCTTAAGTTTTATAGGACTTTTACTTGTGATTATAAAAATATGGAAAAGAGATAAGCGAGAGAAAATAAGGGAATAAGGTTGGAAAGAAAGAAGAAAGCTAGGAGAGGAGAACAGAAAATAATCTGGAACAACAGCAAGAGTAGAAGAAACGATAGTACCATGGCGATGTAATCGTAAAGCCTTGTCAAAATCAGTCTTGCATAAATAAATTAACAGAGGAAAAAATTTATTTTATGAAAGTAAAGTTCAGGTCATTAGAGAATAAATACATTTAGTGTTGTTAATTCCTCTTGTGTGAGCACTATGAGAGCTACCATTTGGAATCTACAAGGAGTTAAATTCTAGCTGGCTGTGAAATTACCTCAGTTTTAAGTCAAGATCCTGGTATAGGTTTAAAATGCTAATAATTCTTTTTTTTCTCACTGCTTTCGATGAACAATTTCTCATGCTCATTTCAATGAAAAATAATGTCAAAGTGTTCAAAAAACAAGCGTTTCAATTCTAAGCGTATCCCTGGAGATAGCACTGATATAAAAGTAATTCTTTATCCAGTTACGATTTGAATTGTAACTCTTTGTGGTTTTTAAATCAAAAGTTGAAAACACATAGTAATAGTTATTATCGTATCTTGGCAGGTTAATGTAGTATGTCACATCATATTTGTGTCTGTGGTACAACATACAATACATGCTGAATTTCATTGTTACTTAAAAATGTTCTGGTTCTTTATGGTGTGCGTTAAATCACAGAAATGGGAGTAAAACATTAACAAAATATCACAAATGAGTTTTCGGGCTCATTGTAAAGTAATATGATAAAAATTCAAAACACAGTATTATTTCCTGATGTTTGGCTTTTTTTTTCTCTATAGAATGTTGTCTTTCATTTCTTAATGTTTATTTAAGCACACACAAAGATAGATTAGGCTTTATTTTGAAATGGATTTCCTTCTTCTGCAGCTCCCTCTTCCTTCTTGAGTAGGTGTTTATGTTTCTGAATTAAAATTTGAGGGTTGTTTCCCTGTGAGCACTTTGCAAGCATGACGTGAATAGTGCAGAGCCAAAAAAAGAACCCAAAAAATCTGTGGAAAGAAATAAGATTTACTTGTTTTGATAAAATTTTTTTCTGAGGCATTATACAAACCTTTCATTATCATTGATATTATTATGCTCCCAGTGATTTGTCTTGTCATCTTAATTCATGTTACCAGTTACTAAGAAACACAGCAGCTCTTGAGGATCAACATAGTGTACTTTCTCAGATTATTAGTCTTATTTTCTTCCTTATTGCATTTTCATTCTCCTAAACCTTGCAGTGAAAAGGGCTATTATTGTTGTGACAACAAAATGGGATTAGGAAAAATATTCAAAGTTGCAGCAAGGATTTAAGGGAGAGGTTGTCACTGTCAAAGGGACTGACAAGGGAAATGAACATAGTTACAGAGTATTGGATGGATGGGAAGATGAACATAAGAAATGGGAAGAGTACATAAGTAATTAACAATAATAACTTGTGTAAATAATGTGTGACTGAGATATAAGACATGATTCTACTCTGAGGTACTTACAAGATTTTAGACACAGGACAGCAAATAATGATAAATCTTGCTGTTCAGGGAGAATTATTATCACCATGTAATGTCTAATGAGAGGCTGACATGTTGAAAATACTCTGTTATGTTTTTAGCTGTATTTAAAAAAATAAGAACTGAATAAAATGTTAACAAATGCACAGGAAAAGTTATGAGGCAGATGGCAATGTTAAAAGGCCACTCATAAGCATGTGCAGGAAAGAGGGATTCAGTGCTAGCGAAGAAAGGTAGTTCCAGCAGAGAGGGGTGGTATTAGCTAAGGTTGCCCAAGAAATGTGTTCAATTTAGGAATTTTTTGGATTGTGGGAAGAAGAAATGAGAAAAAAACCAACCAAACTAACAAAAAAAACCACCCTGCATGAAAAATGAGAAATTTACTTAGTGTTACGGATAGAAAAGAGAAAATAAAGCAAGAGCTCACTGAAGGGTTGAAATAGCAAAAGGACTGGAAGAGTGTGCTTTGCAGCAAAGAAATGGATGAACTTCAGTTGAAGAAGAATGGTTAAATGAAGTGAGAGATGGAGAAGATCAGCACTAGTAATTACAAAGGGGTGGTTTGGGAAGCAGTGGCCCTTCTTTGTGTCTCTATCACCTATGCAAGTCCAAGGTATCTTTACTGATATGGGGGAGAAAACAGATTAAATAAGCATTGCACTGAGATAAAGAAATCTGATTCAAAATATTTGGACCGTGCTACATCTATGAATAATGAAGTGGAAAAAAATAATGAACGATCGTTCTTATATGTTCTGAGTATATGTCTCTGTTTCATGGGCAGATAAAAAAAGGATATTGAAGTTTATATTTAAATATAAAATATTATTAATAATAATTCTAATGTTTTCAATGTTACTTTTATTTAGGCTTAGGAATTTACCTGTAAAACCAAGGTATGTAGAAGACTAAAGCTCTAGAGGCTGTCCTCAACTCTGCTGAAGTCATTTACAGCTGTCTCTGCAATTGGCTTCATTTCTTTAAGATGACAGAGTGTCTTTTTTATAACTGTTATCATACATCATTATGTAAATACACAGTGCCATATAGGAGGATAAATTACAGCATGAACTTTCATTTTGGCCAAAATAAATACTTGTTACTGGCAAATGCATTTTGTTCATTCCTGATCTCACCTCTCTGGGAATAAGGAAAATATGAGACTACTTGTCTAAACAGTTAATAAATAATATAAAAGCAGAGAGAGTATCAAGAACATTATCCTAAAATACACATGCAAATAGAAATCAAATTTGTGTATAAATACAAATTAACTTCTGAAGCACCTGTAGTTCATGAACAAATACCAGTATTTGTTTACACTAACATGTAGCAATTTGTAGTTTGAATTATAGTAGCAGTAAAATAATTTGAATTGGCAGCAACACATTCTGCTTTCAACCTGGGGGGATTTGGTAAAGCCTCAGTGTTGGGTTATGATTGCCTTGAGATCTTAGAGGCATTGCTTAAGAGTCCACGAACAGATGTCAAGACTTAACACACTACTTCGAAGGCCCAGAATACCTTAGTGGAAAATAAATCAACGTCTTAAGTAAAGGTTTTTTTAATCAAATACTTAGTAGGTGGAGTAAAGGAACGTTTATGTATTTATCTTACTGAACTAAGCACAGGTCAGGAGCCAGTTAAGAAAGAATAAGTCTTCTGGATCCTATATTAACAATATATTAACTTGGGGTCAGTTTTGAGGTTAGTTACTGTAAAAAAGCAGTAAGAGAATGTTGTTAATATTTCAGTATCAAGCTTCATATTCCTTACTACATAGAATTTGGTACCATAGCCATATTTCCAAAATAATAAGATTAAAGCAACTTCTCTGTTAGTCTGTCAACAAATGGGATCTTTTTTTTTTTTTTCATTGTTCTGTCATCTTCAGCTTAATTCAACAGAGAGTTGGAAATCTTAAACATGTTCAATTCCTTCAGTTTCCATGAGGAACAATAGGTACATAGAACTGAGGGCCCAGAGTCTGGAACAAGCTGCAAGATAAGTTTATTTCTTCCGTGTGGTGCACTGGTTCTCCAGATGGCAAGTGTACAGTGATGTCTTGAGGAATGCTGCACTTCACATAAGAAAGGGACATGTATGAGAATTCAGTGGTTGAATTCAATCATTCAAGGCTGAAGGTAATGACATTTTCTGGTGCTGTGGTCCAAAGTACATGATTGAGATATGGGAACAAACACCTGAGTGAGACAGAAAGACTACTGCAAAAATCAGGATTAATGTCCTAGAGAAGGACTTTGAATTTACCAAACAACCACCCTGAAATCACCGAGCTTACAGAAGTTGATGTTTAGGAGATTTATAAAGGGTAGATCCCACACCTCTAGTGTGGTATGCATGATTAAGGATCCAAAGTACTCTCTGTCCTTTAGACATTACACAACAGTGTCTGGGGTTTTAAACTGGAGGTCTTAAAAATGAGTTTATAGGAGCTCAAACAATTTAGCAAAGACAAGACTTGTATTTACAAGAAAGAAATAAGAACTGTGGTGGATTGCACATTGTACAAACATTTGCAAGTAATCTGAAATAATCATTTCCATAATTCTTCCAAATGCAGGAGAGAGGTTCAACTCCATTTGTTGTCTGAAAGCTGCAGCGCCCATGTCCTGCACACTGCCCACAGCTGAGCTGTGTCCATCAGGGTGCTTTGTGGGAAAAAAAACCCATGTGTATTTCCGAAGGGTATGGTCCAGCCCAGCCTGGATAACCCCACATTTGGTCTTGATAGCTTCCAGGATGTTTGCTCCAGTCACTGTGGGCCCATGCGTGTACATCAATGCCTGCTCAAGTCGTTTTGGCTTAAGGACTTATGTGATAGTAATTGGTTTTGAAATTTATCATTTTTGGTAGTGTTGTGCATTCAAAGCAGTGCTCTAAGCATAACTGACATGACTGTAAGTTAATTAAAGATACTTAAGTCACTGTTGAGATCATAACAGTCACAATAAACAATAATCTAATTTTGCATTTTCAATACTAAGCATTTTCTACCATTTCCTTCTGTTTAATGGTGGTTGCCAGTGTATTTAAAACTGAAGTTTTACGTGTTCAGTAATTGGAAACCCTGGGCAGACTCTAAAAACCAAGCTAACAAAACCCTTCTTTTCAGTCAGTAGGCAGATATCTTTGTGTCAAAATCTGTGATCTGAGCCTGGCTACACAGTGGAGCCAGAAACACTTACTCCCCAGTAAACTACAACACCATTGAGACTGACACTGTGTTTTAACTGCAGGTCTCAGAATTGCTGATGGCACAAATGGATCATAGTGTGGGTTATATGGTTTCTCTAACAAAACCCTTCTTTTCAGTCAGTAGGCAGATATCTTTGTGTCAAAATCTGTGATCTGAGCCTGGCTACACAGTGGAGCCAGAAACACTTACTCCCCAGTAAACTACAACACCATTGAGACTGACACTGTGTTTTAACTGCAGGTCTCAGAATTGCTGATGGCACAAATGGATCATAGTGTGGGTTATATGGTTTCTTTTGTTGGCTTATGGATTTGTTCTGGAGCAAAGCCACCTGTACTGTAAGTCAAATTATCAATCCAGCAGAGAGTAGCAATTAGCTCTGAGAAACCAGGTTTGATAAGATTCTCATATAATCTAGGTATAATAGTTCATCTGGAACATATATTGCAAGGATCCTGCCTTTGATGTTTGATTTTTGTAGATTGAAGCTGAAGAAAATTCTGCGTATAATAAAGTTGGTGTATAATAAATAGTGTAATATTTGTGAAAACTAGGTTTTGCTAGATACTTTTTCACATCTTCAACTTCAGATATTATGTGAATTCTTTTCCCTATTTTAAAAGTAATTATAAAACCCTGAACAACTGGTAGCAGGAATAGTTTAAAATCAAAAAGACATTCTATCTGTATCTGTGCAGCAGTGGCTGAATAACAACCCCAAAAGTATAAAATCAGAAAGACATTACATCTTTCCAGGTTATATGTTACTAACATCTCTGTGTGACTAATTTGATGTGACTCGTACTCCTCATAAAAAGATGTGTCATTCTGTCAATTGCATTTCAGCTGCATTAAGTGACAAAGCTAGTAAGTTGTCTGTTAATGTTTGGAAGGAACATGTGATTGTGTGATTGATTTCTGGAAATACTGACTAAACATTTTTTCATATCTTCATAGCTGGTTAGATGGAGTGATAAATGTCTCTAATTTCAAATCTGCAGTTTCAGGAAGATTAGAAACATAGCAATACTCCATTAGTTATCAATTGTAACATAAGCTGTGTGCAGCATGACTTTGCGACCTGAAGCCTGCAAAACTGAAGTACAGAATAATTGTAGTGTTCAAGGCCAGGCTGGATGAGGCTTTGAGCAACCTGGTCTAGTGGAGGGTGTCCCTGCCTATGGCAGAGGGGTTGGAACTAGATGATCTTTAAGGCCCCTTTCAACCTAAACCATTCTATGGTTCTGCACTACCTTCTTTAAATAAGGCAGCATGCAAAAGACAAGCAATTACATGACATGAGGCTAATTTCAGATAATTTATTTTTAACCAATTTTCCACAGAAATAGTTCAAGGTAGAAATAATCTTTAAAGTCAAAGCCCTGTTGCTTTTGTGCATATTTTCAAATTAAAACTATAATGAAACTACTGTTTTCTACCATGATTGGTAATTCCAAATTATTTCCATAATGTTTAGCTGGCGTAACTGAATAACAGAATTTTAACTTCTGTGTCTGTATGAAAAATCAGTTTTGCAGTATGAATAGAGATAGGCAGGAGACATCTGACCTAAGATGCAGAAAGATACTATGACCTCATAATGCATGTTTTAAGTACTTCGTTAGAACTATTATTATTATAACTATAAAACAGTTATTCTAGTGAAAAATCCTGTAATGCTGAAAATAAGGATATGATCAGGCAAAAATGAGAAAATGACTGAGTTCTCAAAACTGACATACTGGTGTCTAAAAAAAAAAAAAAAATTCCCAGAGGAATTAGTTCTATAATTTCCCTGTATATTGTGAGTTAGATACTGCTTTAGTCAGGTGGCCTAATCAAGGCCAGTCTAGTGGTTAAAAAGGGCTTTACACGTGAAGGGCTCATGAGGGCTTGTTGTTCAGGAGGTAAAACACTGTCTTTAGGAACCATGGTAGAAATCAATGCAATCTAAATTACAGCACAGCAAGTTAAACCTATGCCCCCATGTAAGCAGTAGGGAAAAGGAAAATGTAATAGAAACCCAAGGTCTGGCTGAGGAAGGGAGCAAAGTTCCCCTGTGCCTTTGAGATCTGGGTAGGTACTTAGTTTAAGAATGACTTACATCGCCATGTTTGAGAAAAATGAATGCTGGCAAGGAAGATTCTCCCTGTTCATGTCCACGAATATCAGGAATTCCTATTTTTGGATATCATTCTGAGTTCAATTAGGAATCTGGTTTTTAAAGATTCATAGATATATATCTTGCAGTTATTTTGTCTGAGCTGTTATTTGCAAAATTCTATTGCCTTGGAATAGACAGAGGAGAAAATGGACAAAGTCCTTATTTGTAAAAACAACTTACTACCAGCACAGCTTTACTTTCTTTAAAAGTAATGGAGAAGCTTATGAACTTGACAAGCCTATGCATTATTTTGTAATAAGTAATATGGTCATGTGCAAAATTGCTTATTAACAGTGAAAATGGCTGAAATATTTAGAAAAATGATGTGGGTCTTTTGTGCAATAAAGAAGGGGTACATTTCTTCCTTTGCTCAAATAAAATACATCTGAGGGATTTTACCATGGATAGCCATGATCACAGTGGGATGGTGCCTTAACTGTAATGCTGTTCTGCTTTGCTGTAATAGGAGTGTTAGGAAAGTCTCTGTATTATTAAATGGAAGATTTTCCTGGCTCTTGATGGTTAACCTGGTGCTTTTGCTGTCACTTCTTTCTCTAGAAATATTAAATGTATTCCCTATTTTTACAGTTTTTTATATCTCTGAGTTGAGCTATTATTCAAGACTTCTGTTTGTGCTGACTTACTAATTGCAGTAGCCATAAAAACCTCTTACTAACTGCAAATTACATATCATTGTACTCAGTTGTTTGAAATTACTGAAGCATTTCTCAATTTGAGATCTCGAGAATATAAACTCAAATACTTTAAAGAAGTTATAACCCATCCAATAGCATTCATCATAACTTGCTCATCAGGTGGCTTATTGCACTACCTGTTACATTTATTCTACTTTCATAATTCTACATAAATAATTACCATGTCTTTATACCATATACATACAGTAGCATGCACCATTTTATAGCAGCTCTTTTCTCTTGGAAAACCTAATAGCATCAGGTTCCTTTAACATTCACACACTTCCAAGAGCATGAGTGCTATAGATCTGGATTTATGATTTATAACCTCAGTCCTCTTATGCTCTGGCAGTGATGGCATTATGGTTCAATTAAAAGTCACCTATCAACACAAAAACTGGCATGTTACATATGACAAAAGCTTGTCCTGACAACACGAGCTGCATGGCAAAATGATGAATTGCTGCTCTGTGAGCAGCAGAGTTATAGCCTAGAGTTCACTGTCCGCAGTTTAATTAGGCAGGCGGAGATCCATCAGTGAACTGGGATTTGGATTCTGCTGAAGGCAACTTATCTCAGGCTACTGGTAGGTGTTAGGGTCTGGTGGGGTTTTTTTGGTTTGTTACCCTTATCCCAGGCAAAGGATTAATTCAGAAAATTTGGAAGGGTTTATTACAAAGCACAGGAGAGAAATAAATGAAAAAAAGGATAGGGAGAAATTTTCCTTTACTGTCTTAATGACTACATAAGAAATATGAAAGCTTCTCTGCTGAAAGACTTTGCATTAAGGGAAAAAATGTGCTTGAATTTGTAAGAAACATGAAAACCAGTAAGTCAACAGATACATGATATGGAGACTGGAGCGTTGAATAGTTGTATGATTACTTTTAGTAACAAGGGAGCAGTACGTCGTAAAGTCAGGTTAGCACAGGCTTGTAACTCCTGCTAATGAGTGTTTTAAATTATTTCTAGTCTAAACGTACTTGGACATAAAACAGACTTTCATATTCTAGCTTTAAGATATTTCCAAGTTCTTTACAGAGCAATGGTTAAAGGAGACAACAGTTTAGATACTTATAACATTTAACTCTGAGTTTCACCTAAAGGGCCTTTGCTTTTAATGCCACTGTAATATGTAGTGCAGGCAGAGAAACAAAAAATACCACCTAAAGTTGTGAAAGCTGGATGAAGATACTGTTTGCAGGGTGTATTTTAAAGTAAGAATTGTAAGGGAATGCCTTGTTGTATGTCTGCTGAGTGAAACTGGAAAGCAGCTCTTGGGCATTTGTAGACTACTGCAGATCTGAAAGCATTATGAGGTGGTAAAGGTGCAATCCTTGCACTCAGTATGAGTGTGCAACTGCCCAGCTCCTTTCAATGTGAACTTTACGGCTAATGTCTTCTCTGAATAGCATAGCTTAAAAGACAATGTCAGACCAAACCAATGCATTTACATTGTTTTACAACACATTTAAATGCAGTCCTAAGATTTCATGAGTTTTAAGTTGAACAGACTTCTTTCTCTACTTACCTCTACTTAGAAGCTGCAGGATTATATTCTCTTCTAAAGCATCACACCCTGCCATTTAGTACCTATTCTAGGTGTTTCTGTAATGTATCTCATTTATTTTTATCAGATATTGCTAGTTTACCATTGTTTCTGATTTATATTCACTTGCTGATAGTAGTCCACATAGAAGGTTCCTCCATGGCTGACAGCTCAGTTGATAGGACAGCCAACATCTCAGTAGGACAGGTCCCATGCCGAGGAAGGGGTTTTAGTGGTGTTGAATCTTCTTTGTAAATACAAAGACTTTGCCCTGCCAGCCCCATTTCTGACTGACTCGGTTTGGTGCTGTTCATCTTAAGACTCTTCCAGTGCCTTATTTTTTGGTGACAAAGGGAATGGGGGGAGGGCACTGAATTGACAGATGATAAGTAGAAGACAGACAGTGGATGGGAAACCTGGCTTGGTTGCAGTACTGCTGACTGCTTAATGTAGCGCACTACAGTGATTTGATTTGATGGCAATCCCCATAAAATAGTTAGAAGATTTTCTCGCTTGTTGTTTTGAGTAGAGCTGGCCAGAATTTTTCTGATGGACTATTTCTCATTTAGAAAATGCTAATTCATTTAAAGTGAGATCTTTTGTGGGAACGTGACAATCTGAAGAGAATTTCATTACAAAAATGAGAATGATACTTCTTCATTTTTCAAGAAGGAGCAATAAAATAAAAAAAAAAGGGCTTTGCAATTCTTTAAATGTTACGCTGTATGTATACAATTCCATGTTTGCAAATATAAAAACTGAAGCTGGAATGGGATATTTTGTTTACCAAAATGAGATGTTTTGAAAACTCAAAATATTTTGAGCATTTTATTGCATCAAAATATTCTTCTTTTTGACTTTTTCCCATTTAAACATATTTTTGGTAGAACAGTATTAAAATTTAAGTCTCACAATTACTCTTAGAACAGAAAATCAGTCACCATTCTTTTACTGATCCTTGAAAATACTAATACATTTTGGTATTTATTACATTTCATATTTCTCAGTGCATCCAACAAAATGGTTTAGTTCAAGTGATGCTTTCATGAGTCACTTTATATTTTTCCCCTCTGATGGTGATTTGCAAAATTGTTTGTGGTTAATTTTATAGTATCCTGGTGTTAGCCTTAAATTACATGAGATCATAATCGTTTCGTACAAGAAGTTACTTTATAAGGTTTATTTTAATTTCCATGAGGTAGGAGGTCTCCTCATGGGAGTTCTGTTGAAGCTCTAGTGTGTTTCACACTGGGTCCCATTGTTCTTGGTGAGATGCTTTTAGAGGTGAGAATCTCTATTAGACTTAGTGTGGCTGTATGTTAAAAGTATTTTCTCCACAAAGAGCAAAACTAGGGGCATATCTAGTGAAAACAGAAGGGAATGTTCAGCTTATTGAGCACACACTATGGGCTCAACTATGAAGCTATAGCAGAAGTCATTGCAAAGTCAGCGTTTGCCAGTTATTACTGTGTACCAGACAGCAACAGTAGCTCACCTTATGGTGAACGATGAATATAAACTGAAGCACAGTCCTTCCATGGTATAAAGATATGGAAGAACAACATGAGTTATTGTTGCTTTCTTGCATGAGAAAAAAGTTAGTTTCAGGTGCAGATACTTCTCACTTCCCTCCTTTACCAGCATATTGCTCCAAGGACATTAGAGAGTTGGGCTTCATGAGCCATGATATCAAATGCCAGGCATGCTGTGGAGGAATTGGATGCATCATTTGCTTACTTCTGGCACCTATTTGGTGTGCCTGGAGAGGAGCTGTGCCGTTCCCAGTTTTCTCAGGGGATCTGTAGATCTGTTGCTATCTAATCAGTAAACAGACTTTAACATTATGAAAACACTTTCTATAAAATTATAAATAGAGACACTCATAATTGGAGATTATGCTAATCTCAAATACATCTAAGAACTTTAAAAGGGAATTCTTGCTATACATATAAAGTCTTGTCATCTCTTTTAACTTTGAGTGAAGTATAGATGAAAAAAGGAAACATCGTTATTAAAAACCATAGTTCAAGAAGGATTGGTGGACTTTTCAAAATTTTCTTTCTTCTGTGAGGTAAACTAGTTTTGATTGACAGTGTCTCAGAAGAATGACATTTCTAGTCTTTTCCCTAGCAATGCCTCTACACCCTCTGTATATGACCTACTGTACTGCTTCCCAGGGTATTCTTTTATTGTATACACTAATAACAAGATATGGTGGGATGACCCTGTCTGGATGCCCACCAAAGCCACACTGTCACTCCCCTCCTCAGCTGGACAGGGGAGAGAATACATAACTAAAGGCTTGTGGGTCAAGATAAGGACTGGAGGAGATCACTCACCAATAACTGACAAAGCCAGACTTGGCTTGGGGAAAATTAATTTATTATCAGTGTAAGTTTATTACCAATCAAATCAGAGTCGGGTCATAAGAAATAAAACCAAATCTTAAAATACCTTCCCTCCACCCCTCCCTTCTTCCTGGGCTCAACTTCACTCCCAGCTTCTCTACCTTCTCCCCCCAAGGAGCATAGGAGGACAGGGAATGAATGTTTCCCAGTCATCAATCACAGGTTGTCTCTGCCAATCTCTTCCTCCTCACCCTCTGCCCCTGCTACAGCATGTGGCGTCCCTCCCACAGGAAACAGTCCTTCCTGAACGTCTCTGATGTAAGCCCTTCCCAAAGGCTTACATCTAAGTAGAGAGGCAGATGACCTGGTTGAAAACATCACTAGGTAAACGTAGGCACATTGAAATAATGCTAAAGGCTGGAAATGCTCAATAAGAATGTACAAAACAGTTTCTAAAGGTTTAGGCTATGATGATATGGTCTATGGGTGTGTTTATAAACATTGGAAGAGCTGGTTCCAGTTCTGAGTTTCTAGTTTCTTTGTGGCATTATAATGTCTATTAAGAATCAAGGAAATATTTAATTTATTGTATTTTTCAATATATTTCTGAAATATTTATAAAATGTGATGTTGTGTTTGCTTTTGTTTAAGATGGTTTGGATGCATGAGGTTGTATCATGCAACCTGCTCATGTAAGACAAAGCATTTGCTTTGAATTTTAATATTATACATGAGAAAGTACAGATTTTCTGTGCAGTTTTAACTAAAGAAAATAACTTTCCCTATATCAAAGGATTTAATTGATTGCAAACATAGTACCTTCTAACGTGGCATTTATGATCTTATGCTTTTTTCACTTTTAAATATACTTGTGCCACTATCTTTTGTTGTATGGTTATAATCCATGCAATGAAACTGAACTAGGAAATTAAGGGCATTCCCCTTCAACTTGTTCTGCAGTGTGTCAAATTTATAATGAATAATGCTTTTCAAGGAAGCAGTGGTTTAAAGTCCTTAGAAAAGCAACTTAGCAAGTATTGTTCAATTCAAGATATGGGAGTTATATTATACAATTTTTCATTGCTTTAATTAATTAATAAAAAGAGACCCTGGAAGCTAATAAATTAAATATGGGTTTTTTTAAATATGCTTGTTTATATGTATTCTGCTTTGCTTAAATATGAATTAAAAACATTCCATTTCATATTATGGGTTTTGTTTTTTTAGATGAAGTGAAAGAAATTCATTTTTTGAGCTGGATGAAGAGCTTAAGTACAAGTCAAATACTCTTGGATAAAGTAAATCCCTTATTATAAGAAATACTTAGAAATGCTGACTTCAAAAAACTTTACAGTGATATTATGAAGGAATGATACAGTATATGAAACAAAATTGATTTACAGTAAAAATGTACAAATTTATTTTAGATATCAGGAAAGATAAGACAACTAGCAAAACATCTAAATTGCTGTATTGAAAAAAAGTGTTTTTTATAAAAGATATTTCTCATTTATTTGGTAGTCAGTTTCATATTAGGTCAGCTATTAACATCAAATACATACAGTACTTAAGGTCTTTAGCATGGCTATGCAGTCCTTTCTTTAATGGGAACTTACTGAGTAAACTTAATATTCCCCTTGGGATAAATTAGTATGAATCTGAGCAGCCCAGACTGGTTAGGCTGGTCCTCTGTATTGTTGTCTTGTGCTGGAGATACTCCTGAAAAGTAGTAAAACATGGATCAGTGACAGGGAATTGGTAGATACTAACCTATCTGGATTACAGGAAAATCTGGGCAAGGTTTGCTTGTTAGCGCTGTTCTGGACATATTTCTATCAATAGAAGATTCCTTTAGGCAGTTTGTGCTGTATTTGTCCCTGTTATTCAGGCACATTTGGGTGAGGGAAGAACCTTTGTAACTGACACAGAAAGGTTGGAAATGGCATTACCTACGTAGCCTTGCCAGAAATTGCAAGCACTTATATGTATGAAGAGCCATTGATAGTCTCAGTTTAATGCAATGGAACAGTTACGTGCTGAAATTTTGTGTGTGTGTGTTAACTCAAGTCCACCAACTTCGGGACAACTATCAATTTCCTTGTTTATATTTTATATATCTTTATTATAAGGCACAAAGAAAATACTTTGATTATACTGGAAGTGGGAACTGAGTGGGGAGAGAGGTTGAGTATGGGGTACCTTACCCACAATTTACATAAAGCACTCCTCAAACTTGGCTCTGCTTAAAAAATTTGCAAGGAAAACCTTTTCATTGGCTGAAAAGAAATTGAAAATTAAAAACTTTTTCAATTCTCCATTTCTTAAGACTTTAATTGAGGAGCTATTAAAGTTTTAATACTGTTAAAATGTTACTACTCCTGGAATATGTGTTATGGTGTAAACCAAATGTTGTGGTTTGATAAGCATTGGTGTATCCTTTATTAGTGGTATTTTTGCAGGTTTATTTCTTAATTCTCATTGATGCTTTTGATACTTCTACATAGAATTTCTGTTGGAGAGCAAAATATTCAGCGTTTATGCAGCCTAATTTTTGAAGGCAAATATATTACTGCCATAGCACATCTGGGTGATAAAATTTGGATATGTGTTTCAGTACCTTGTGAGTCAGGATCTGTGTAGATAGAATTTGCCATAGAGCATGGCAGAAAGAATTGGATAGCTGAATTATATGAACCTGTGTGTGATTTAATTGTTGTTCAGTTGCAAGATACTTGTTCTTCTTAGCAGATTGCTATGCTCACCAATGGATCTGAATTTGTCTGTAAACTGATATGGATGGTCTTGTTTTGGAAATCCAGCTAGTAGTAAACAGCTGTTCAGGCCCCACTGCAATTTCCCAACAAAACACACAGGACTTTATTGTTCTTTCAAGACTTCTCAGCTGGATGAATTTATGCCATAAATTAATAACTGCAGGCATTCATGCTTGTATTGCAGTCACTGTGAATAATTGATAGTGCTTACAAGTTTTGATGATTTAGTATCTGGGCAGGCAAATATGCAGAATGTCATATGTTTTTCAGGAAAAGATTTATTTCAAGAATAAAATTTATCTGGATCTTCAGAATGATAAATTCAGTACAAATATATTTTAGCAAAGCATTGTTTTTCTTTTTCTGTACCGAGTGTACCATCATATTCTAAAAGCACAGTCGTTCCAGTAGCAGAAATCACCTTAAGTAAACATTATGAGGGAATTTTCATTTTCCACTCTCAGCTTTTTATTCCCAACTTGTCCCTGATTCTACTAGTATTAGTCTAAGACATTGCTGAATGCACCACATCACAACAAATATGCTGGTTAAAGCACAAAGGTTAGTACTGAGTGTACCATCATATTCTAAAAGCACAGTCGTTCCAGTAGCAGAAATCACCTTAAGTAAACATTATGAGGGAATTTTCATTTTCCACTCTCAGCTTTTTATTCCCAACTTGTCCCTGATTCTACTAGTATTAGTCTAAGACATTGCTGAATGCACCACATCACAACAAATATGCTGGTTAAAGCACAAAGGTTACTTGTACACTTATGCTTCTGTACTTTTTCTGATTAAAAAAAAGCTAATGAAACATTGCCTTTAAAATAGAAAGTTGGACAAATGATAATACAGTTTTGCAGGGAAGAAATTACTGTTCTCTGCCAGCATTTCTACTTGAAAAATCTTAGCCTAATCAGTGTTTCCCATATCTACCAGCTATCATGGTTCTGAGAATGTGAATATTCTGCAGATAAGGTATTTCTATATAGTATTTACCTTCTTTTGCAGATGTGGTACGAAACGAAGCTTGAAAAATGTCTTCCTTTTTCAATTTGCTTTCATTTATTTTATTTATGTTTGTGTAACAATGCTAATTTATGGTTCATTTTTTTAAAAATGATACTATTTTCCAAAGAGGAAATAATAATGGTGGGACTGTGTTTTCAGCTCTGATTTCTCAGAGAAACAGAAAAAGAAAACAACCTGTTTTGGTAATCAAAATGGTGCTTGCTTTGACAAAGCAACAGAGAGTACTTATGAAAAAATATTAAAACAGATTTTGAAAGCAAACAAACAAAAGGAAGGCTGAAAATAAATGTGTTCTTTTCACTAGGTAGCTCAAGTTCAATTTGTTAAAGTATTTCCTAACACAAGAAAAGTGCAGAGAAACTGAGTTAATGTTCTAATTAAAGCTTTCTCACTTATCTGGGAAAAAGCATCTTTTACTTGAAAGATGATTTCATGACCAGAAGATGCATCCAGGTTAAAAGCCGTCTATATTAACAGAACAGACACTTCTGTTTTTGGATTTGGCGCTCAGCTTGAGTAGTTGATGAGAGATCAACGTTAATAAGCAGATTTTTGACAGGAAACTGCACTGCAGGTTATTGAGTGCAAGTGAAAATCCACTTTATACAAAAGCACTGAAGAATAAAAATTATTTTAAACGGTAGCAAAAAAAAAATTAAAATAAAATTTGTGTCCTCCCGTGTCCCAGTTATGGTAGCAAAAAAAAAATTAAAACAAAATAAAATTTGTGTCCTCCCGTGTCCCAGTTCTCATAATATTTTAAGGAATCAATAGATATCTCTAGAATAAACTAACAGAGCACACAGCCAACAGCTAAAAGAGAAAAAAGTATTTGCTTTACTGCCTTTTGCCAAAGACTTTCCCATGAAACTTCAACGTTGAATGTACTCCTATAACAGCCATCATTAGACTGTGGGTGTATCAAAGAATCACAGAGAGGTTTGGATAAGAAAGCTTTGAAGATCACCTATTCCAACACCCTGCCATGGGAAGGGACATCTTTCACCAAATCAGGTTGTTCAAAGCTCCATCCAACCTGACCTTGAGGAATTGCAATGATGGGGCATCCACAACTTCTGTGAACAACCTGTTCTGCCTGTTTCTCACCACACTCATCATAAATATGTCTTCACTATATCCAATCTAAATATACCCTCTTCAGGTTTAAAAGAGTTGCTTCTTGTCCTCACACTACAGACCTTGGTAAAAAGCCTCTGTCTGTCTCTCCTATAAGCCCCCTTTATATATTGCAAGGTTGCAATGTGTTCTCCCCAGAGCCTTTTCTTCTCCAGGCTGAACAACCCCAAGTCTCTCAGCCTTTCTTTATAGGGGAGGTGATTCAGCTCTCCAACTGTATTTGTGGCCTCCTCTGAACCTGCTCTATCAAGTCTGTGTCTGTTTTGTGCTGAGGGCCCCAGAGCTGGA